>NW_019384537.1:152893-211895 GCF_000671375.1 Centruroides sculpturatus | reverse complement strand
AGTAGGTTAATAGCGATATACTAATATACTAATTACATGGGATATAATAATATACTACACTAATAATGGATTTTTTCATACTTTTCGGTTATCCGACTTTTCAATTATCCGACCAACCCCAGTCCCCAATTGGGTCGGATAATCGAGGCTCTACTGTAAATATAAATTGTATTCGCTTCGGCAGTACATATACTAAAATAAATATAAATTTGAATTATTTTGAAAATTTTCAATTTTTTACAAGTAAATTTATGAAGTATTTTATAATAAAAATAATAATATAAAAATAAACTGTTATAAAAATAAATTTATTACTTAATTTAATAATAAAAAAATTAAAATTTATTCATTACACTTTGAATTATATTCGTTATAATCTTAGAATATAATAAAAAGTGTCTATTTAAAAATGAAAAAACTTGATACGAAATTTTCGACGTATCACACTTTATTAATAAAGCACTGGACAATAATTAGTAAAGAAATAAAATCTTGACTGGAAATGGCATAAAATTCCCAGTAGATTTATTTTAATTGATAGAATAAATCTTCGACATACTGATAAAGTGCTGTAAATTCATTTTAGCGTTATTCAAACTTATTAAAAGTCAAATCCTACTGGATCAAAATGTCATAATTAGTAATTTTATTGGTCAGTTGATGGCTGGAAATCATTCATTCCATTAGTAATAAAGGTATTTTGTAAACCGTGTTAAGTTTACTATTATTTTTTAATGTTTTTAATATAAATATTGTTCTCAATAAATTAATCTATAAAAAAACATCTATGATCGATGGACGATAGGCAACACACAGGAGATCTACCAACGGGGTTGACTCCTGGGAGGACTTCTATGGTAAACTAGGTGTTACACATACAAAAGAAAAGAAAAAACTTTGAAAACTTCACATGGCTAGCCTGTTAGTCTGATGCGAACCCACGACTACCAGTGTTTAGTAGTTTTCTCCACTCCCCCACTGGTGGAAATTTTTAATCACATATACAAGTATATAGTATGTATACTTTTGTATTAAATCTATGTTATACACGGTGATTCACACGGGGTTGAATACTTACATTGTTCAATATCTCACGATGACACAGTCACATTTGAATAACATGTAATGTATCATAAAACATACCTCAATCGACTGCTTTGTCATGAAATAAAAAATCGTACCGTTCGTGTTTCATGCTCATTTTTCATTTTATACGGAGATATTCCACATAATAATTGTTAAGTGTAGAGTGAATCACCATGTAAAAATTAAAGGAACTCATAATCAGTAATTTTGTAGTTCAGTTTGTGGCTGAAAATAATTTATTTTGTTAAGTTTTACCATTATTTTTAATATATCTTTATTACAAATATTGTTCTTAATTTGTAAATATTATTACAAATCGATTTTCCTGTGTTTACATTGACTACGTATACTTTTGTGTTAGATCTATGTAATATAAAGGAAACTATATCCTCGGCTGTGATGATCATTCTATCTTGGGAGGTTATGAGGAACGTAAAAATTCCTCTCACTCTTACAGAAGCTCTTTTTTTAGAAGCTATAAGGTTCTAGAAAGTGAGTTTCGTTGGAATAAAATTCCTATAGTGAGTATCAGACATGCTTTATCGGATCAAAATCAAGGGATTGAACTGACAATCCTATGTGCAGTGTAAAGCCTTTTCGATAAAATATCAATAAATGTATATAATCCTTTTGGACTAACTTTATTGTCTTTTAAAATGGATTGTAAAAATATAATAGTCACATTATTATGCAAATATTTCATTAATTTTGTTTGATAGTTAATGGATAAAATATAGAAAATCACGTGTTTAATGTTAGTGTAATAATCTATAATGAATAAAGTTAAATTCTGGTTTCGGATATGTGTAATCAAATTATATATTAGAAATTATGAGAAAACAAATTTAGTTAGTGATGAAAAGGGGGATATTATTTATAGAAAAGAGAAGGAAAGTTATGGTAGTCTGATAAGTTAAATGATGTCATACTAAATATATCTGTAGATATGTAAAATTGATTATACTATTTTTAATTACAATTATTATTGTTATTTATTTTAAATTAAATTTACGATAATGAAACTGAATAATTTATGTAAAATTCTCTGAAGATGAATTCGTGATAACAAAGATGATTAGAGAATCTGTGTAGATAGAAACCTACTACAAATCAATAATTTTTCGTGTTTAAAAAGTTAAAAGTATTAAAAATTGGTGCAAAATTATCACTCAAATATTTATTCTTCTATTGCTTACTTTAAAGTAATTAAATTTTAAAATATAAGCGTTAAATATAAAGTTTAATGGATTCACCCCTGTAAAACGATTCATCTTAGCATTCAAATTTAACTAAAAACTTATCAGAATTATTTTCACAATTCTAAAGATTTGATATACTGCAATATGAGTAATTTTAAATATTGCTCCAAAGAAATAGAACTAAATGAATTGATATCCAAACTGGAATACTGGAGAAGTAAAACATTTACGACAATGAAACTGAATAATTTCCATTCGATTCCAATGCCATTAAAGGACAATGATTCATTTTGTGATGGAACCGGTAAAGATTGTTAGAAGTAGAAGTGATACTTAAGTAACAGAAGAGTCTTACACCCCGAGGAAATCAATCTGGAAAATGATGTCCAGCTTGATATTCTTTATGTGGCAGGATTCAGATCAATGCAATCTTTTACCCTTTCTAAATATCAATTTTCTTGTTATTTGGGCCTATAACAATGTCGTTACGCAAGACAAATCTTGACAATGAATTAATTTTTCCTTCTAACTCTTCCATCTTATTGAAATCATCGGAAATATGTCGTATGCAGATACTCTTGATTAAAAACAAGTACTTTCTGTTGGTTTTATGCTGATCTCATTAATCTCCAGTAAAATTAACACTGCTTACACAATAAATCAATATTGGGTTCATGCTTTGAAATGTAAAAAAGTTTTAAAATATTTATTTATAATTTATATATATATTCGCGTAAATCTTTTCTAAACAAAGCTGATGGTCCTCTGTTGATGGTTGTTGAAAAAACTGAAAATGGCCACAAAAGATTTAATAAATCTTCATAAATATGACTTAAAATTGTAAATATAATAATTTAGAAATGAATTAATCATGTTCCTGTGGAACCTTGATGATGAGCAAGGAGAGGTTTGCAATGCCACAGCTATTATCAATGATTCAACACGAATAATATAGTAAAAAATTTTATTTTTAAAGGAAAAAAATATATTTTATGGCATTAAATTGCAATAAAACGGTGTTATAATATATAAAATTCACGACAGACGTATAAAATATATCACTTTAGAACCTTTTAATGCATAGTTTTTCTTATGGATTGTCTCAATTCTCTGAAAGAGAAGAAGAATAAGCATATATATTATTGAGAATACTTTACGACTAAATATTTAACAATGTAGATATTTATTATTTTAAACATTTAAATTTAAACTATAAAAATATTAATTATAATTTCTGCGGTTTAATCTTGGTTATAAGACGAAAAAAACACAAGTCACGATATTCTAGAAGAGGCTATTTTCCACAATTTCATTGATGCGGCAGATTGCCTACTCATAATGTTCACTCGAGCAAGTTAATCGATGTAGATGCTGCCCAACAAAACTCTTAAATAAAAGCATCCGTTTGGTTGGAGAAGATATTGAAAGGCAAAATATAGTTGGTCACGATACGAGATTATCAGATATTGCCTTGAGGTGGAACACATTGAAACTTTTATTATCAGGACCATGAGGTTTGTGCAAGACATAAACCCTATGGGACCACCTATAACTATTATAATTAATATTTGTTGCTCTATTTCCTCTGTACTCAAAGAAATCGAGTGCGAGGTATGTGCAACTACATAACTAGATTATAAAAAAAGAAATTATCGATTGTTTGAAAAATATTTTAAAAAATAAATAATAATCCTATATTTTAAATGAATTAAATAGTATTTTATAATTTTTAATTTTCTATTAATCTTAATTTCTTAATTAAAATTCAAAGGAAGTTTTTTATCTTTTGGAATTTGTATGTTTTTAATTTAAACATTATTAATTAATTATTTTATTTATTTACTTTATACATTTACTTCACTTATTTACTTTACACACTTCACTTAATTAATTTATTTATTTACTTTTCTAGCTTATGCTAAACACTTACTTATTTTCCTTATCACATTCTTTTATTTATTTATTTATTTTATCTACTTTTATTGAATTTTTCATTTATCTACTTACTTTTAGCAAAAAAATATATAAATTAATATAGTCGTTTCTGCTTTAATAGTTCAGATTTTGAAGTTGCCCATCCGCATCAAGATCCTAATTAGGATTTGTAACATGAATCTTTGGAGATCTTTGCTACAAATCTTGATGAGGAACTGCAAACTTTATGATTTGCAACACGACGTAACAAATCTTCGCAAAGTGCTGTAAAAATATGATTTTAACAAGATCTTGGAGAGAAATGCCATAAAAATAATTATTTGTAACATGAATTTTGAAGGTCCCTGTTAAAAGTAAAAATATTTAAAGCATTTAATTACCGTTTAAGATTTTTTTTAGATTTTTAAAGTGACGATTTACTAAATTAATTCATAAGAATAAATTTATGTTTATCATCTATAAAACTGTTTCAATGACAAGTCGATTCTCTTGCACTGAAACTATATAACTGTAGCCTCTATATATACATACATACATATATATATATATACACACACACACACACACACACACACACTAGAAAGTTTGTCAGTCATAAAAATGTTATATTTTCTGTCACCGAATAAAAGAAACAATAAAGAAAAAATGCACTATAATAAAATCTTATTGTTAGTTTTACTTGCTATACTTATCCTGCATTACTTGAACAAATATCTCTTTAATTTAAATACATATAAAAATTATAAAATATAAATTTATCAAAAATTAGAAAAAAAACAATAAATTTAATAATATATAATTTAATTAATTTAATATAATTTGACTATTCGAAGATTTTATTTAATTTCCATTAAATTTTTTATTATAATAACTATTTTTTGTATTTTTAAAATTAATATTTTTAATAATAAGAAAATTATACAGTCTCATTTATCGTATAATTAATATTTTCATGATTGACATGAAAACAAGTTATTATTTTAATTTATATATATATATATACATATATATAGAAATAAAGAAATAATGAAAAGGAAAATAAAGTAGAAGTAAAGGAAATAGCAAAATTTTCCTTTACCTTTCGTTCTGTGCATATGTATAATAAAATAACAACACATACACGGCAATAACTTTATAAATTCTATTAATTTTTTATATAAATTTAGAAATAATCTTTTGTTTACTATAAAATTATATATAATAAAAGATAAATATTACGTTGATTTGAAATTTTCATTAATTCCACACCTGAACAAACGTGTTTAAATAACTTTTCCCTTGATTTTATTTAAGAAAAGGATTAAATTGTCTTATAAATTTGCTGAAAAATATAAAAATTAATAATAATAAAATAAAACTTATGACTTTTATAAAAATTCTTCATTTATTTTTCGAGTTCTCAAATTAATAAAACAATTAAAAGCAGTTAAAATCAAGTAAGAAAAGAAAATTCGAATCATGTTTACTATTAAATCAAGAATTTGAAAATATAAAGTTTAATTTCGATCATTTGCAATTAAGTAAATAATTTTAATCATTCTCGTAATGTTCTTAATTTAGAATTTATATTTCTTTTATAATTTTAATTCATTTTAATAATGTGCCTAAATTAATTTAAATTTATATACAATTTGGCGTAATTAATTAATTAAATAAGTTTTTGTTTACATAAATTTAGTCTTGATTTAGACGAATACCAAGCATAAAAATCATTCATGTATGTTGTATATTTAAAAAAATCCTTCTAGATTATCAAGAAATACAACTTCAATCAGATTTCTTTGCATTCTTTACAAATCTTTTTTTCTATCAATGGAATAGTCACGTTAGAATTAGAGAAAATGAGAATTCATAGCTTTACTCAACGAATTCTTTCATCTTATTTCCTAGCGAATCTCCAGATAAATTTTCATATATCTAACGTATAAAAAATTCTATTTTAAATCACTAAAAATTAGTAAATCTACATTATAATCAAATTAAAATATAATTTTAAAATATATTTTTTATAAAATTCTGCATCACATCTCTCGAGAGGTGTGATGCAGAATCTATAATATAATCGAGACGGGTTGATGGTAATAATAATAAGTGCAGAGCCCAAACGGTTAGGAGTTGAAAGTTGAAATTTGGTACATAGATAGGGTACGTCACGAAAACGCACACTAAGAAGGGATTTTTCGAAATTCCTCCCGGGGGGAGAAAGACAGGATTAAGGCTTAACACTTCCATCAACAATGGAAGTGTTAAGTAACAATGGCGGTGTTAGGTAACAATGGAAGTGCTAAGTAACAATGGAAGTGTTAAGTAACAATGGAAGTTTTAAGTAACAATAAAAGTTTTAAGTAACAATGGAAGTGTCAACAATGGAAATCTTANAATTATAAACTTAATTTTTTTTTCTTAAATTTCACGTCAAGAATTTTGTATCGATTTTTCTCGAAAATTAAAAAATAACAATAACAAATTTTGGCACGTAAAATAATTATTTTGATAAATCACGAAGTTTAAATATTAATGTTTAAAATGAATATTAATATATTCATAATGTTAGATACGCATACATATATATATATATACACACACACACACACACACACACACACTAGAAAGTTTGTCAGTCATAAAAATGTTATATTTTCTGTCACCGAATAAAAGAAACAATAAAGAAAAAATGCACTATAATAAAATCTTATTGTTAGTTTTACTTGCTATACTTATCCTGCATTACTTGAACAAATATCTCTTTAATTTAAATACATATAAAAATTATAAAATATAAATTTATCAAAAATTAGAAAAAAAACAATAAATTTAATAATATATAATTTAATTAATTTAATATAATTTGACTATTCGAAGATTTTATTTAATTTCCATTAAATTTTTTATTATAATAACTATTTTTTGTATTTTTAAAATTAATATTTTTAATAATAAGAAAATTATACAGTCTCATTTATCGTATAATTAATATTTTCATGATTGACATGAAAACAAGTTATTATTTTAATTTATATATATATATATACATATATATAGAAATAAAGAAATAATGAAAAGGAAAATAAAGTAGAAGTAAAGGAAATAGCAAAATTTTCCTTTACCTTTCGTTCTGTGCATATGTATAATAAAATAACAACACATACACGGCAATAACTTTATAAATTCTATTAATTTTTTATATAAATTTAGAAATAATCTTTTGTTTACTATAAAATTATATATAATAAAAGATAAATATTACGTTGATTTGAAATTTTCATTAATTCCACACCTGAACAAACGTGTTTAAATAACTTTTCCCTTGATTTTATTTAAGAAAAGGATTAAATTGTCTTATAAATTTGCTGAAAAATATAAAAATTAATAATAATAAAATAAAACTTATGACTTTTATAAAAATTCTTCATTTATTTTTCGAGTTCTCAAATTAATAAAACAATTAAAAGCAGTTAAAATCAAGTAAGAAAAGAAAATTCGAATCATGTTTACTATTAAATCAAGAATTTGAAAATATAAAGTTTAATTTCGATCATTTGCAATTAAGTAAATAATTTTAATCATTCTCGTAATGTTCTTAATTTAGAATTTATATTTTTTTTATAATTTTAATTCATTTTAATAATGTGCCTAAATTAATTTAAATTTATATACAATTTGGCGTAATTAATTAATTAAATAAGTTTTTGTTTACATAAATTTAGTCTTGATTTAGACGAATACCAAGCATAAAAATCATTCATGTATGTTGTATATTTAAAAAAATCCTTCTAGATTATCAAGAAATACAACTTCAATCAGATTTCTTTGCATTCTTTACAAATCTTTTTTTCTATCAATGGAATAGTCACGTTAGAATTAGAGAAAATGAGAATTCATAGCTTTACTCAACGAATTCTTTCATCTTATTTCCTAGCGAATCTCCAGATAAATTTTCATATATCTAACGTATAAAAAATTCTATTTTAAATCACTAAAAATTAGTAAATCTACATTATAATCAAATTAAAATATAATTTTAAAATATATTTTTTATAAAATTCTGCATCACATCTCTCGAGAGGTGTGATGCAGAATCTATAATATAATCGAGACGGGTTGATGGTAATAATAATAAGTGCAGAGCCCAAACGGTTAGGAGTTGAAAGTTGAAATTTGGTACATAGATAGGGTACGTCACGAAAACGCACACTAAGAAGGGATTTTTCGAAATTCCTCCCGGGGGGAGAAAGACAGGATTAAGGCTTAACACTTCCATCAACAATGGAAGTGTTAAGTAACAATGGCGGTGTTAGGTAACAATGGAAGTGCTAAGTAACAATGGAAGTGTTAAGTAACAATGGAAGTTTTAAGTAACAATAAAAGTTTTAAGTAACAATGGAAGTGTCAACAATGGAAATNACGTTCGAAATTTCATTTTTCGGGCTACGTAACGCCATATTTTTCGACATTTTGGGTGGTAATCGCGTGCGTGACGGACGGACCCCCCGGGTGGACGATCGTGACCGTCATACTCGAGTGGTTGCGATTGACGGATGATCGGCCGAACCTCGATGATCGTCTTTAATTTCTCGTCCGGAGCAGTTCAAACCGGTCCCCATTGTGCAATGTTGATCTATGATCCGCCGTCAGAAACATTAATTACTTCTGGAAGCTGACAGTTGGCAGGATGGCATCAGGGTGTGGCAAAGCTTCTTTCGTCTGCCAATGCCTCGTTGCCATCGTTACTTTTACTGCTTGCAAAGGACTTTGTTGTCCGCAGGATTCGTTCCTGCTCCTTTTACATGCTGGCAAATTCTTAATTCCTCTACTATTTCGCTACACTAAACTACAACGTACTTTATTCTCCTCTTAATAATTATAATTTTTTCCACTTTCTTATTAATTTTAATCGAAATGATTCTCGCTTCCTTAAGGATGACGCGACCTGGAACAACTTCCATTAGAAAAAAGAGGACCGTTGCGTTGCAAAAATGAATTCGCAACAGAATATCACGGATTTCTCTGGCACAATTTGCGAAACGCGTTAATTCTTTCCTCCCTCTTAAAAGTGCTATCGGTTAAATCGAAAATATTATACTGTACACGAAGTCCTTCGCCCAAATATTTAAAAAATGGGTTTAAGTAACGTGACTTTCAGAAACACCCGGTATCTTTTGAGAAATATTTGTAAACGAACATTACTCAACCATTGTCATACACCCCATCTCGGTGCGATATAGTGCAACGACCCGAGAAACCCACCATATATATATATATATATATATATAAAGAAAAAAACGACAAAATTTATTTCCCTTTTCTTTTTTTTAATTAAAGAAAATTTCGTTATTAAAAATTCGAATAATATCTATTGAAAACAACTCTTGCAGGAGAATATCGATCAAATTATAAAATAAAAAATATCTTTCATTCTTAAAGAAATAAGTTAGCTTGAGTTCTAATGAGAAATGGGAAGTCACTTCATAAAGCTTACCAATTTAATTTTTTTTCTAACTTTTTCTTTTACAATTGATCATATTTTATCATATAAATATAAATTTGAAAGTCTAGATTCTATGAAAAGTCATCTAAAGACTACAAAAAATATTCATCTTTCCAATTGATGCATAAAATGTGGATGATTCAATTCATTTTTCTAAATTTTTTTCCTTCCCTCTTCTGCAATTATTATTGAAATTTTGCAACTGGATAGAATAATATAATTGAATATTCAATTAATTTTATTATTTAACTTCTCACAAACTATCTTTTCAACCTCATTTTAGAGGAATTGAAGAATTAATATTTAAGGACCCGCGATCTACCTGTTGGGAAACTTAGTTCTGCCTTAAAAACTTCTTCGTTGATTTCCTCTGTAAGATCTCTAGTTGATCAATGTGTTGTAGCATTTAAGAATAATAAATTATCAAATGAGAGTTTAAATAATGTTATTTAACTGTTTGTTTTTTTTAATTTCTATTTTTAATCATTTTAGTTGACTATTACGAATCTAAAGCTTTCAACAAAAAAATTATGATATAAAAACGATGTTTTGCAGAATTAAAGTTATTTTTGGGATTCAGGAAGAGTTGAAATATCATAAAAGATAATTTGATGGTTTTTCTCGTATCTCTTACTGAGTGAGAAATTTTGGCAAAGGATTCAAGGAAGAGATTTTCTCGTCGTTATCGGATTTTCTTGTCATATTTTGACATCTTGAATACTTCATCAAAAAACCTACAATAAAAATTCCTGTTTCCCTTCGAAAAAATACAACTTCTCTATCTTTGTATAATGACTATTGGATTAATTTTCATTCTTTTTAAAGTAAATAAAAATTTAGAAAAAGTGAAACAAGATCTTCTCACAAGTTAAATCTCCTTTCAGTAATATAAATTTCTCAATAAATTAATAAATATTTACATATTTAAATATAAAAATATACATATTGAGATGTTATTTATATAAATCAATTCAAAATCGATTAAAATTTTTTCAAAATTTGCTTTAAAGTTTCATAATAATATACTATATCAAAGTATTCTGCTTAATCTTTAAATATTTGTTAAGTAATTGTATTAAGTATTTAATAATATAAATATTTTTCAAAATGAATTGTATATAATTAAAAATTAATAGATGTTTCTCTGTTTATGGTGAGACTACAGTCATTTATACTTAAGGATATATTGATCTATTGTTAATGTGGGTATCAAGGTTGTAAAAATGTTTTGATTACTCCATCATTGCTCATCATTATGCGGTTGCTTACATAGAAACGTCTTCTAAGAAGGCTTTAATGTGAAATCCTTTGGCCCAGAAAACTAATGATGCAAACGTGAAAATTTTCAATAGAACTTTGCCAACAATTTTTTTATACATCTTTGCTATAGTTTAGTTAAGATACGAACAAAAATTTGTATAAAAAATTAATAATGGTCCTAGTTAAACTTTTAAGCGTTTTATAAAAAAAATATTACTATTTTTAAAGTGTTAATAAGTATTTTGAAAAATAAGCTGGATATCGTGTTTAAAAAATATATTTGAAAAATAGATGTAGATGGAAAACCTGCATCCTGCTTAACAGAAAAACAACAATTACAGGGGCAACAAATGCGGTCCAGCATTTCGATTCTAGAGCTCTGGATAGCGTTAAGCCAAAAATGTCTCTCAATGTAATAGAATTTTCCTGTTTTAAAATAAATTTTAATAATATATTAAACAAAGACAAATTACTTTAATTTTTTTAACCGTTGTACAGGCTGCGTGCACTTATTTATTATTAAGGTATAATAAAATATGTCGTTTTATCCGAGCCCCACTCTCAATTAAAAGATAATATAAATTATTTAAATTATTTATATGTATTCGACAAGTTTAATAAATTTAGAATAGTGTCTCTGTACATAAATATCAATTCGATGTTTACTTTTCTTTAGGGGATACAAAAATTTTACTACAGAAAATGTAAATGAAACGAACGTTTTGAATTGTTGCATTTCCTAAATTTATAGTTGAATACTAAAGAAAATAAAAGTTTGAATCAATCCTTTTCACAACAGTGTTTATTGTGGGAGAGATATTTTTTTTTGAAAAATGCACTGAAACCAGAAATCTCGAAATCGATTCACAGAAACATGCCAAAGTTTAGCTTCTGAGTCGAGAATAAGTGAAGAAATGTTTATCATTTGTATTTTCGGATGTTTTAACGTCAAATATTTTACTAAATTTAAACAATTTTATACATTAAAATATACAAAAATTAATTATATATAAGGAATATTTTAATTCACGACTAAAATTTAATGCATAAATTAAGTGAAGCCACAAGAAATTGCGATTAAAAAAGCTTGTTTAATTGAGTAATTTTCCATTAATATACGTGATAAATAATCCTAAATAAGTTGTAATTTTATTTATAAAATATACGAGTAATTAGGAGGATACCCCCTCTTTGTATGCTTAAGATTATAAGGAGTATGATATAAATTACATCGACTATTCACTGTAGATAAGATACGTAATTTTGTTACATAAATTAATATTTTTTAAAATTAAAAATAAGTAAAAGTTCACGTGATCGAGTTCAAAAATGGAAACAGGGAGTTAAATATAAAGTATTGAGATTCTCAATTTGGACAAGTGACTTCAAATTATATAAAGTCTAAGTAGAGATAAGCAAATAATGACAACACTACCTATTTGGTACACGTGCTCACAGGTAGTGGTAGTTGGCTCAATGCCAAACACGTGACGAACCAAAAGACGAAGAAATGACGTAGTCGGATGCTTACTGCAGCCGGCAATACAAATAGTATAACAGGCGTTTGTTAAGGATCTACGTTGAACAAAAGTATATATTCGGCATGTATATGGGATATTTTAACGTATTTGTTTAAAAATAATCATCATCATCGGTTGTGGTGTCATTGGAAAAACACATGACGAAAGCAAGCTCGATCTGACGCATTCTCTGTCAACTAGAACCATCGACATTATGGTAGTTACGACGCAGTAGCCGATAGCAGAAATGTCATCTGGTTAAATTGTATTTTCTTTGAACAGGTAAGATTATCTCACATAGATAAGTGGCAGAAACCTGCCCTTTATTACGTTATTTCAATAAGTTTAATTCGTGAAAATTTCAGTCGATTCCTTTTTTACTACTCTCTTTTCTAAGACGACAAACACACCTCCTATAAGGTTTAAATATTAAAAAAAAATCACCCCCTTTTAGAGAGAAATAAATTAAAATAAATGTATTAATATCTTTCAATATTGCTAGAGATTACGTCATACATCATAACACATTCTACTTAACAGCGTACGTGTTCTTTAACGAAATAATATTTAATATATATACATATAAACTCTAAAATTAATTATAAAATATTTCAAAATATTCAAATTCCCACCTTATATACTAGAAACAAACGCACTAAAAATTATATTTTATAAGTTAGAAACCTGTTTATGGAATAAAAGTATATATTTAATTCTAAACACGAATAATCATTAGAAGAATATAAATGCAGATAGATAAATATAAAAGCGAGTGAAAAAAAGAAAAAAAAATGCAGTGCCACGTCATTATCGATACAAATCCGGGAGGAGCTGAGTCGATTGACCTTGAACTTGAAAACACTGCAGTGTGAGGTACGCTGCGCATGCTCATTTGATAGAATGACTCTGCTACCTTGAACACACTAATGGATAGACGTATAACTGCACTGCTATGACGTGTTGCCGAGTGGGATGAAATGCTAGAATAGCTGCATTGGATACGCAGTCTTTTATTCCTCTTAACTCTGTGCTCTTAGCAACAAAATTGTATTTATATATATATATATTTATTTTTTTAAAGCTCCTATTATAAAATATATAAAAATTGTCTATATATTTTAATGTAAATATGTGTATATATATATATATATATATATATATTTTCACATTTAAAATCTTTTTCCTGTGTTTATTTGATTTTATTTTATTTATGAAGTTAAAGGAAAGTACTAGGAGTTATGAAGATAAGGTAAGTGGAAGGACATAAGTAGAGGATGGCCCTCTGAATTTGTTCATTACTTTATCTGAAATTCAAAATGTTTATTATAGTACTTGTTTTTTTTTAATGTTAATTCATTGAAGTAAAGGAATTATTGTGTAAGAAATACTTTAAACAAANTGCGTATTTTTTAAATTTACTTTCGTAACAGACTTGTGTACGTGTGTCTATACGTAGCTAAATTATCTCTATTATATGAAATTTCCTAAATATTATAATACAAAATAAACTTGGTAACAAAATTATGTTTATTTTCCGAGCTCTGTTATATAATTTATAGTATAAATGTGCTTATATTTACAATGAAATTGTTTTTATTATATTCTATAAAATTTCCTATATTATTTGAATACAAGCATGTAAATATTTACCTCCATAACATCAGTATATAATCTATAGTTACTTCTATAATATATATGATGAAATTACTTGGAAATTTAAAGACAATAATATATAAAATTTTATACTTTATAATAGAAATGTGTGCTTATTTAACCATATAATACGCATATTTTTATATTCATTTTCTGAAATATAAAGAAATTAATTTAAAAAATTATATTTATTAATGTTGAGTATAGGTTTCATAGTAGTCTATATTTTCCTCACTCTCCTAGAGATTAAATCTGAAAAATTTGATGAAGATAAGGGAAAAGTGTATAAAGAATAGACAGTTAGACATACAGACGTTCTATTTTACATATATATAGATTACATCTATATTTTTGATACTTTATATTACAAAGTGTAGGCGTATTTAGCAACAAAATTACCGTATATTTATTTTTAAGTTTTATAAACATTTTTATAAGAATAAATATAAACTTTAATAGTAAAATTGTCGATATAACGAATAATGAAATTATTCGAAATTTAGAGAATTTAATTTATATATTTTCTCTAATATATAATTTAATTTCATTATTATATATTCTTAAATAAATATTAAATTTTCTCTGTTATAAAATACAATTTTCTGTGTTTTTATAACATAAAGTGCATTTTATTTAAATAAGACCTAACGAAATTACCTCGAAATTTATTAAAATATATTTTTAAAAATTTTATTTTTTATAACATAAATAAATCATTAATAATTTCATTATTATAATAAAGTGTCTTTATTTATTACGTCATTAAATCGTTTTATTGTTAATATATTAATCCTATTGTTAGATTTATTAATTGAATTTTACTTGGCACAAATTTCGTACTTGGCGCAATATTTTTAAAATTATTTATTTAATTAATTACTCCCCCCTCCACTGGTGTTTATTTTAAGCTAAAAATTAATCTTTCTTCTATTACGAAACTATTATCAGAATGGGTTTTTGGCATTTATTACCCTTTGTAACACTTTACTGTGATTCTGTTAATGACGTCATTGACATTTCGCCATTATATTGATAATATGACGTAACTGCAATTTTTTTGTTGATAAAAGCTTAAAATATAAAAGAAAAAATTCGCATCCAACGCGTTTACGTTTTATTAATTAAAATATATTTCAAATGTAACCATTACAGTGCGTGGATTTCAAGTGTTTCTTATCTGAAATCCACGTATTGTAATGGTTACAATAGACAGAATTTCGAGTCAATTAGCACGTTATACAAGAAAATATAATTGAAAAATGACTTTTTTTTTCCTCTGTTAAATAAAAATTAACACATTTATCTCGTAACTATTGGGGATATAAGTCATTGTTAGTTCATTTAATGTCAATTTTGAGCAACGTATTTATTTATAATATTTTTCACTTAATACTGAAAATCAATCATCTTTAGCTGTCATCCTGTCATTGAAAAGTGTAGTTGACGTTGCATCCGCTTTTGCATGTTGATAAATGAGAAAGTCCAATCGATAGGCAGTACAGTCCTGTATATCTTCAACCATCCCCCCTCATTGTTACCTAGGGTAGAAAACTTATTAAGAGTGCTTCTCTCTCTCTCCTCGTTCTCTCTCCTTATTTTTTATTTTTATTTTATTTTATTAATCTTTTTGCAAGTGGAAGCGCGTTTGAATGTGCACTTTATCGATTTCATTTTGGTGAATTGGTTCTGTTAGTTCTAGTGGTTCTTTGACAAGATACTATCTACTAGCACCGTTTGAAAATGTGTTAAGGTTTTTAAAAGCTGCAGTTCAAACTTTGATAATTCTTTGCAGCTTTATTGATTTTATGTCCTTCGATTTTGCTCATGCATTCAAATATTAAAGAGAAAAACAACAAATTTTTTTTTATTAAAAAAATTTAGAAATCTCTTCACCTGTTTAAAATTATTTTAAAATTTATTATTCTCCCTTTAATTATAAAAATTTATTTAAAAAATAATAAAAAATACTTTAAAATTTATGGCATTTTTTTATTTTAGCAATTTTAGATGCAAAAATATTTTAAAAATTAAATTTCTATTAAATAATTTTATAATTACAATATAAGCAATGTGAATATTATAATTAAATTAATAATAGTATTAATAATAAATTTTCGATGTTTCACTTATTTTAATTTGCTAAATTATTATTCAATAATTCAAAACGATATATTAATTAAAGCTGCTAATAACAATAAAAAATTAATATATTTAATATAATAATTTAATTCGGAAACGAAATTATTATTATTATTAAAATGCTTACCAATTTATTTACTATTTATGTAAATGGAATATTTTAAATTTCAAATAAAATTTTAGTAAACATTCTCTTAATATAGGCTATTTTAAGTTCGTTTCTTTTTAAATTTTTTACTAATAATAATAATAAATAGAAACTTTTTAATAATTTTAAGCTTAAAATTCGAGAAAAATAGAATATATTCTAAACTTTTATATATATATATTATATTTTTAAATAAAAAGAATCATTTAAACAGTAGCAGGAAAACCAGGAATATGTTTATGATCCTCTGATGCATGAGACGTATATTAAATTTAAAATTTGTGAATTTTTTAAATATTATTTTAAAAATTATCATTATTTTGTTAAATTAAAATATAAATTTATTTTTAGAAATATTTTTACATTTAAAAAAATCACAATTGAATTTATATAAAATGAGATTTTTTTATCAAAAAAATTTATCTTCAGTATGCAGATTTTTAATATTATAGATGGAAGTTAGCTGTATAAAAGTGTTGGAATTTCTTTTAGTTTTTTTATTTTTTTCAAAGCAACAATTGGCTAATATTGTTTTGTTTTTATTATTTTATTTTTTATTATTTTTATTTTTTCAATTCTTTATTTGTTATATTTATTATAAAGTAGACTTATAGGGAAGTAGAATAGTTTGCGATATTATTTTAGACATAAGCTACTTTTCTTAGTGGCAGCTGAACAATTTCCCAGGATATGTTTATTTTCCGATAGCAATTTTTTATTTATTTATTTTATTCCATCTTTTTTATTTTAAATATTCGATCAAGTTATATATATTACAGATCAATTTTCAACATATCCATGTTTTGCAAATAGAAATGGAATATATATTTCTTTTCTCCTACTTCTCCTTCCTCTTCCTCTTCTTCATCTTCACTTTTTTGTTTTTTTGTTTTTTAGAAAATCGTTTGGTAAATTGCTCAGAATCACATAAAAAAATTGCATTCCTTCCCACGTACTGAACAATAATTTTTACTGATGCTGCAATAATTCTTATACCATTAAGCTGATTAAATATTTTAAATTTGATTTTTAAAATTATTTTATTTTATATTTATAAAAATATTTTTTATTTAAATTTAACCGTCTTAAAGTTCTATACGTAACTGTCAACTGGTGTTTAATTCGATTAGAGGTATTCTTCTTGCTGACAGGTAGACCTGCAGACTATATATAAATATATATTAAATTGTCACCTAGTTAATTTATAAAAATTATATTATGTAAAGTAAGTGTTTTATTTGTGTAAACTTAATAAAAAATTATCTTGTAGCTGATGCCTAGAAAGAATCATCAAGAGATATCATCCATTTCCTCTTAGACCTTTTAACTGCTGCACTGTTATCTAGATTGGAATATATATATTATTCTTTTAGTTTACACGTAACAGACAGTTCGATAGACAGATAAGAGAAACAGATGTACTCGTAACAGTAATAATTTTCAAAAAATTCGTTTAATAAAATTAACCATTTATAAAAGAAGGGAACGCGTTAAAAGTCTTTATTTTTCTGTATTACATTAAAAAAAGGATATAATTTAACACTAAACCATGTCGAATTCAAGGAATATATCTTAACTACAACGGTATATAATTACTTACTTAACTGTTAGACTTAATGAATGTAATTTTGACAATTGTTGGCTGTGACCTTCCTCCCATTTTTTTCTGTCATCTTTTAAGTCTAAAAATATAATTCTAAAATGATGCGGTAAAGGTCAAAAAACACCTTCTGATAAATAACCTTTAAATATTATTTTTTTATGCTCGATAGTTTCAAGAAAATAATAGAAATTTTTAATCAAGAAGGGGGAGGTTTTTTAAAGTGATTTTTATTAGAATTATGCGCTTCATTAGAAAAAGAATGTGGCTTTATTCTTGCTACATTTTTATTCAGAGAATGACAAAAAAAAAACAGGAAATTTCGAGCATTTTTTACGATTATACACTTAATCAAAACCCGAAATTTTAGAATTATTACACAGAAAAAAAAAAAAGTTAATTTTCTACATTTTTTAAAACGTCTTACACTATGCGAATACGGAGATTGAATTAATTTATATATTTAAAGGGATTAATATTTTATAAAAATTATTTTTTTTTATCTTTTATGACGTAAGTGATGTTAAATTTATTTGTAACAATCGAATTTTTGCAGTTATGATGATCGCTAAAAATTCATTTTATTGTCAACGTGAATTTAAACTGCAATCATCATAAAAATATAATTTTCCGTGTTTTTTCTTTACTATTATTTAATTTAGATTATTTACTTTTTTTATATAATAGTGAGATATATCTTGAATATTTACAAATTATCTTTTATTATTTTATTACTTAGAAATTGAATTTTGATTGTAATGGTAACAATTATTTTACTTGAAATTTTTTATGAATTAATTTAATGATAAAGTTGATTGTTTTTGATTTGAAAATTTTATTTATTTATTAATATGCGTGTGTCCTTGTGTTTGTCTGTCTTAAATGATTTGGAAAGGTGTTATATTTTTTATTTTTTTAAATTTTCTCCTCTAAAAAATAGAAAATTTTTTAAAATATTTGTATTTTGGTATTTTTAATTCGATAAAAAATAAAATAATTTTATATTTTTAACTAAATACAAAAATTACAGTTTAAAAATATGAAAATTTTTAAACTGTAATTTTTGTATTTAAATGTATATATTTGTATTTTTATATTTTTTAAATTATAAATTTGTAATTCGTGTGTAGTTTTTTTTTATGTTTTTAATTTTTAAATTATAAATTTGTGTTTGTTTTTCCATTTTAAACTTTGTTAATTCGAATCTTATGGATTTACATTTTAAAAAATTCAAAATAAATTTTGTATTTTTGAAAACTAATTTATGTTTTTCTCAATTACCTGCGCTCGAGAAAGGGTTTTAAATTCGGTAATTCGAAATTTGAACAGTACACAAGTAATTTAAAGTAGTAAAATGATTTAATTAATTCGTCGCGTTAATTGTTTACGATAATCTTAATTGGCCTTTTCTATCTCGTATATTTACATTTCAAATGTTAAAGCGCCTATTGTACACAAAATTAAATTCGCTGTTCTTTGAAGAACACGATAAAACGTTTTTTAATAAAAAAAAATAAAAGGAGAAATGCGCAAAGAACATTAATTATTTATGCAAATGCTTCATAGAAAATCTTTAGAAAATTAAGTGAAAATTTCTATTAAAATTTTATAAATTATTAAAGAAAATTAAATAATTTATAAAATTATTCAAATGTTTGTGTTTAAAGTCTTATTCTGCGTATTAAAAATCTGTAGTGAGCATACAAATTAAAGGATAATGTTTAAGGATCGATTAAGTGTGTGTTTGGTTAGTTATATTTTTTATGATTAAAAATACTTCTAATTACATTTCATCTTTTCGAATGTCTGTTTGTCTGTTCAACAAATAGCTAAAGTGTCATTTAAGATAGAAACTCGATATCCATGGACGTCTACTGAAAATTTTCCAGAGGGAGGAAACTTGAAGATAAATAATTACCTCAATAAATTTTTATTTAATTATTTTGGGTTTTTATTCACAAGTAGAGTATAGAATATAGTATAAAAGGGTAGAAGGTTACATATCTCAATTCCTTTTACGATTATAATTTGTGGAATGTGATATGAAAAATTTTATTTTTGTCTTCTAATTCTTCTTTTATATAATGAGCCTACACAGGGACGTAAAAATCTTTTGATTTCTCCCACATTTAATCAGTTGAATTCATTCAAGCAATATCATATTTAATTATTAATTGCTAAAATTATCATTAATGATCNTGAAACATCGATAGTAATTAAGTTTTAGCAAATTTTAAAATTTAAAAAAAGAAAAGATAAATTTTTTTATTAACATCTGAATTCGAATTTATTAAAAAGGAGGTCATTTTTCTGCCTGGAGAAATATTACAGAATGATTTGATTAAACACGCTTTTGTCAATAATGTTTACAATAAGTTTTCGATACTGTATATGCCAGAAGCATTCTAGAAGTTCCTTTCTAATGTTTAAAAAATAAAAATCTAAAAAGGAATAAAAATTCTTTACTCGAAGGGAAATGTTTTCCTAGATCAATGAAATAAGTTTGAGTTTTCCTTTTTTCTCCCCCTCTTCTTCTTCTTTCTATAAATATTATTATGTTCTGTATAACTTGTAGATATCCACTACAATCACTTAAATATATAAAATCCATTTTGGACCTATAATGCAGCCTATCAGCTTACGCATGAATTATCTATATCGAAGTAACAGTAACATGTTTATGAGGTAAACATTTCTCATTACGTACTTCACATCATATTCTTAATAAATAAAATATTTATCAGCATTTCTGCCGCGGAAACGTCCATCATTCCAATCTTCCATTACAAAGAAAGCCACGAATCATTGTTTAATTCGTTTAATTTACGGTTCGAATGTAATTTGCATATTTAAAGAAGGCAAACTCATTTGAATTTTATAAATAGAGTCTTGTGTTTTATTTATGGAAAAGTATAAAAATTGCATACTCAGTAGAAATACCCATACTTTATAAAAGTTTAATATGCTTTCGGTTTCTGTACTTATATATATATATATTTAAAAAAAACGGGAAATATAATCAAAATTTGATATATAAATTACCCTTTGAAGCTATTCAATCATTCGATTTTATAAACTTTTACCCTTTAAAGTTTGGATATCATTAAACTGATAGGTTTTGTTTCCGTTCGTAAACAGTTAAATTATCATTTTGTCAATCGCTGGAAGGAGGAAAATCACTATTAAACTTGACTTTTACATATCTATAGTCGCATTACTGTAAATAACGTTTACAAATTATTTTTCAATCAAATTCAACGGCTATTATAAAATAAAAAAGAAGCATTATTTTGTGATCATTCGTGCTGATCTATGCACAGTGCTTTTGTGGATTTCTCACGAGAGATCGATCCCGTTTGATTCAATGATCCGGCCAAAGTTTGACAAAATGATATAAATCTTTCAGAATGGATTCCTAGAAAGGGCGCAATAATTTAATTTTAACATTTCTAAAAAGTCTTAAAGTTTCAATTTTCATATTTTAAAAATACTTCCAATTCGTTAGGTGTTTCTATCTGTATGATGTTTTTTAATAGAAATATTATTTCGAATAATAATTGACGTTTTTTAGAGTTTGTTATTGAAATAAACGAAATATACTGTGTGACCCAAAAGTCAGTTAACCATGTTTTTTAATATATGTTCCAGGTATTCCAAATAAAATCGTGAATTGCTTTTAGATAGATGTGTTTTTCTTTTATATAGTAAAAACATAAACTTTATGATTAAGTATGAGAATTTGAATTAGACGACAATTGGGTCTTTAGTTAACTAACTTTAGAGCCACCCTGTGTATTAAAAAATTCGATAGTAAGTTTTATACACATATAAAATACAAAAAGTACAGTTTTTTTTCTTTTTTCTCTACCTTTACTTTTCGGAATTGCTTTGAGAAAAAACGTTGAATTCTTACAAATTATCCTTTTTCACAGTGGGGAAAAAAGCATACAAAAAATTATATATCGATTTGTAATTGAAATCTTCTCTTTTAAAGCATGGCTTAATCTGGGGACGATTTACTCTAGTGATCTACCGCGGTTGGATATTAAAGAATTAAGAATAAAAAAAATAAAAAATAAATTCACTAATAAGTATTTTTTTATTTTTTTAAATCTCATCTTAACCAACGATTTTTTATACAAAAATTTTTTTGTATCAAATAATCAATATCCAAGAATTCGAAGAGATTTATACAAAATATTTCCTCGAAAACTTGTTTATTTTTTATTTTTTCTTTGGATGTTTCTACAAAGGTTTGTTTGTTTTCTTTTTTGTATTCGCTTCGTTAATCTTGACCAAAATTCTTTTCTGTAGACGAAAAACGTAATAAATCAATAGGAAAGTTATAAACTTTTTCATAGGTATGAGATATGTACGAATCATTGCATTCCAATATCCAAATGCTCGTAAATTTGTAAGTTGCAACAAAGAAATATTGAATATTCGAGTAAGAAAATACGAATTTTTTTAGTAGAAAAGTCAACAAATTAGTGTACCGATTAATGATCATATTTAAAAAATGATTGGTTTCATCGATTAGAATCCAATTTCCGAATACGAATTGCATGTGGCAAAGACAATGTCCTGAAATAGCGCAACTTGACTTTAAAAAATAAACTTACAATATTGAAAATTTGATATAGATCAATTTTTATTGTTAGAAACATAAGATCTATAACTAATATTGTTTCAATCAATCTTTTCAACGTCATCAATTCGCTTTTTTTTTCGGGGGAGGGGGTTGGAAAACTATCTTTTGCAAAAGAAAAAGAAGAAAATGATTCGTTGCTCGAGAAAGAAATACCTATCGAATAAGCCGTTTTATCAGTTTGTTTGATTTTCTAACTTCAGAGTTATCTAAAGTTTACTGGATTACTCTAGAGGTTGCAATCTTTCCGAGAAATAACATCATCGTGCAGAAAGTTTGCCTTTTTTCGCCCCCCTCAGATAACAAAAGTTGCGCACCTTCAACTAGATTTGCAGAGTTTAAGAGATAGAATGCTTGGTATTTTCCATTCTCTTTAATAATTTATTGAAAAATAGGTTCTAATTGTCTAAGTAGGAAAACAATTAAACAAAACTCAAGAAAGCAGTTACTTCTTTAATGTACAAAACGAAAAAAGAGAAGGAGAATAAATCTACCAAAAAAAAAAAAAAAATGTTTTTGGTCTTTGCAAATCGATAATTTCGGAAAGTACATCAGCCTCAAAAATGATTTTTCTAAGAAAAATATCTTAATGTTAGACAATATTTCATCGAATCGCATCTTTATTGACTATATATATATATATTGAAGATTTTGGGCTCTTTTCCAGATCCGTATTGTTTTCCAATCTCTTCTACCAGAGATTGATCTTTTGCTTCCCTGCATAGCACCTATTTTATACCAGGATAATTTATAAAACATATCCTAATTAATGTTTTTATCACTTGAAGCATCATAAAAGAAGAATTGATTTAGTACATATGATGAAGGGAAAAAAAATCTATCGATCTTTTGCATTTCTAGACATTTTTAAACTTAAAAAAAATTGCAGTTTTACNTTTAATATTTACAAATTACACTTGAATTTCTTGCAAAAAGAAACACGGTAAACTAACTTTTGGGTCGCTTTGTATTTATTGATCAATCCACTATTGAATTTTAAATATTTTTATTCTGTTCTTTTAATAAAAATTCGAGAAAAACAATTAGACAATGTCTTCGAGATCAATAGTAAAATCGAAACTTGGATGGACGGGGGAAATTTGCGAAAGTTTTCTAATTGTTTGTATGTGTGCACATTAAATCTCAATTAGAAAACAATCAGTGAAAATCTTATTAATGCAGAAATCTTTACAAAATTATGAAATCTTGCAATTTGAATATTCCTTAATAAGTTTACTGTTCTTTAGCGGCTCATCATTTCTCATTTAATGTTTTATTTGATCTCTAAATTACTGTTTGTTATCAAACGATAATTTCCAAGCAGTTTCAACAGAAATTCATTAACGAAATAAAACCACTGTACCCTATTGTAATTACTGTTACTATCGAAATAAACTGTATTTAATGTATTCTGTTGTAACAAATGGGGGGGATTGGCAATGCTACCTCGCATGTATCCGACACTACCTTTTAATATATCTAAGAAAATTATTCAAATAACTTCTAATTAAATGAATAATTATCAAAAATAAACGACAGGAATTATATATATTCTTTATTTTTAAGAATAAGAATAATCAAAAATGAATTAATTTAATTATAAAGAAAAATGCAAATTTTCGATTAATTCTCGGATATTTAAAAGGGGGAATCGATTAATTTTATTTAATCTCCTGACGCGTGTTTACGTCATTCAATTTTTTTATTTAAAAGGAAAAAAGTCTTTTATTCTAAACAAAACTCCTTTCTAAAAACTGACGGACGAAATTATAAATTAAATAATAAAAGACCATTTGTTAGGTTCTGAATGGAGGGGTGGAAACGATTTAAAAAATATGCACGAAAGTAAAATCGGCACTTCGATAATTACTCACACCGCACGTGAATAATTGTTGAATTTTTATTGAATAAAAAAATTTAAAAAAAAAGTTCAACTTCATCATTTGAATTTTAGTCGAATTTACCTTGAAGGATAGGATCAGCTCGTCTAGTTTGAGTAATTGGCTGACAAAGTGTCTTTCTATATGCCTCGAACTCCATGGCCTGCAGTCACCTTTCACTTCTTTTCTCCAGATACTTAGCACCTTTTATATATTCTATCACCAAAGGGTGTCCAATTTCATAACATGTAAACGTCAGATTACCTTTATTACGACTAATAACACGTAACAGAACGTGATTATTCAACTGTATAAGTATTAATTATTAAAAAGAAAATCATTGCAGTGTTTATTTCATTTTATTTAAGAAATTACGTAAATTTTTAACTTTTTTCTCGATTTTTTATGATTTAATAATTAGGAGTTAATTTTTTAGATATTTTATGCCTCAAATATTATTTAAAAATGTAAAGATTTAAATATTTGCAAGGAAAATAATGCAGGAAATTTTTTAATAACTAACAAAACACTAATTCTAAACACTGGAGATTTTTAAAAAATTTTTCCTTGTTTAATTCTTGTTATTAAAGTATATTTTCCTTATATTTTTAATGTATAAGTATCTTAAATGTTTTCTTCCTAACATATATGTAGGGGAATCTGGCCTAAAATGACTCACTGGGGTAAAACGGTACACAAGTTATATCTGAAAAAAAAAGCTACAGAATACTCTATGNGTACACTTAAAACATTTATAAAAATTCGATTTCTTCTTGCACTGAATTAAAAAAACACCTCATTGATTGCTCCATCGTAATGCAATTTTGTAATCTTGGAAATTATCATCTAATTAGGACATAATCGCAGGAAACATTCCACAAATATCCATAATAAATCCCATACAGTGGTGTATATCACGTCTCGTAATTTCACGTTGATTAAATTCTATCAGCGCCAACTATTTACGCGTATTTGCTTTAGTACACTTCAACTATTTTACCAATTTTGATGCATTATTCAAGGCGAACAAAAGAGGTTAAAATAATTTGTATTCACCATCTTTCTTTAACGAAAATTCTTTTATTTTTATCTTACTCCCCCCTTTAATCGTGCCGTAATTACGTAACCTGAATAATAGTAATTTTTAATGGTTATTTATTGCCGTGTTTTACCACTTTAAGCATTACGGTTCCATCTTTGCCTCCTCCCCTTCTGAACTAAATTACAATTAGTATCTTTAAATACATTTATATTGTGTTGTTTAGAAAATAAATATTCCGATGAATTTTCGGTTTATTAAATTACAAAATTCTCGCGGAATTAATCTAAACTGATTTCTACATAAATTATTACTAATCGGTTCGATAATTATCGCGAGGAAAATTACATTTACGAAATTGCAATATTGCCAAACTCGACAGAATTGAGAGCATTTCGTTACACAAACGTTGCCACTTTTGGATACCTTACAAAAATTTAATAGCCTGGTGCTTTTAAAATTGGATTCTGCTGGTTTTCTGAATATTTATAATGTCATTGCAGTACGCAATCTTCGGAATTAATTTATTATATTGTTTTTTCGAATTTCCAATAAAATTTAACACTAAAAATGCTTTTAATAAATACACAACTTAGTTTAGAAAATGTAAAATGTCATGGGTTCGGATTCCACTAGGAGTGGCAAAGAACAGTCTGTACATTAACGTTCAGTGGTGTAACCATCATCGTAAAAAAGGGGCATTCGATTTGTGGAAAACTAATCTAATAAAATCTATTAGATATATTTTTTTATATATTATTTAATCATAAATCTAATAAAAACATACACATTTAAGCCCTTTTCTTGTATAAGTCCTATATATAATGAAGGATCTATTTATCTTTAACTATTATAAAATGACAAGAGTAAATAATAGTATAAAAATTGCATACTCAGTAGAAATACCCATACTTTATAAAAGTTTAATATGCTTTCGGTTTCTGTACTTATATATATATATATATATATTTTCCTTCTTTCTTTCTTTTTTCCTCTTGCAAGCGCATCTGTATTCTTCGATCCAATGAAAGCAAGCGGCTTGTTTCCTAAAAGACATGTCGTGATACTCTTACATTTTCTATTTCTCTCCTTTTGTGTTGTTCTATATCGAACAATAACATCTACCAAAACTTATTATTGAATTCTTTGTCAAATGTTTTGCAATAAATGGATTTTAACAGATATATAATCCATACATCTCTATAGTTTTCTAAACAAAATGTATTTATTTTCCAGCGCGTGATACCCCCGAAGAGAAAAAAAAAATTTAATTTTTGGACAAAAAATAATGATTTAATGCCTTAAATTTTATTACCAAACACTCAAAAATCTCACTTTTTTACCGTTCATAACACATTTACAGATTAAATTTACATTAAAAATACTCTTTCACTTTGTGGTGGTAAATTATAGTATCCAGAATTTATTTTTTTCTTTTGTATATATATATATTTCTCACGAGAGATCGATCCCGNTTAAAGGAAACATAATGAATTCTACTTCGCTATCTTTTCTGAAAACAAAATTCTAGATTCTCAGAGGGATACTGTATATCGATATCTTGTGATTTCTCTCACTTTACGCTGTAGTTTCTTGAAAGAAAATTTATTTTCTAGTCATTACCGACGAATCCACATAAAAATAAAAATTTATTTTTCCTTCTTTCTTCCTACTTTAAATTTTGTTTCGCTGTTTTAAAAATCGTTTAAAAATTTTATTTTATATTATACGTTATGAGCTAATTGAAGAATCTTTGTTAAATTATAAATTTAGTGCATCTTATTTTCGACCCAAATTATTTATTTACAGAACAATTACTATAAATATTAATAGCTACTCGAATTCTTCGTTAACATAAATTTTATATTTCGAAGTAATTTCGTTAGGGAATTTTTTTTATCTAAAAAAAGTTTTAAAAATTTTTAAAAGATTTAAAATCGATATAAATGTAAAAATTTCTATGTAGCGAATACTTTTCGAAAATTTGAAAATGTATGACGTGGTTTCTGATTAGTCAAATTTCATTTTAGCAAAATTGATTTTAGGCCAATGAATAGCCACGTCTCAAATTTATTGGCTCCAGATTTGATTAAAATTCAGGTAAAAATATCTGTTTATATTTCTATTTTCTTCACTTCAAAAAAAAAGAAAAAATTCTAAATTAAAATTTTCTAAATTCAGAAATTCTGTTTGTTGTAAATTATATAAAAATTATTAAATTTTTTCGAAAGGAATAAAATGAATATAAAATATTTTTAAAAAACTGTTTTATAAAAATATTTTATATGATTTAATAAATTCAATAAATGTATAATTATTAAAAATTAATTCAGTCAGAAAAAGGAATAAATTTTTAATTTTTAGTAAAAATAATTTTTTGTACAAGGTTGCCCAAAAATCAGTCAACCACTTTGAAGACTTAATTCTGTCTTATTTAAGCACTTAATTATTTAAAAATTTTATAAAATTGGTTCGTTTCGAGATCCTTCTTGTTTAATATTTACAAATTACACTTGAATTTCTTGCAAAAAGAAACACGGTAAACTAACTTTTGGGTCGCTTTGTATTTATTGATCAATCCACTATTGAATTTTAAATATTTTTATTCTGTTCTTTTAATAAAAATTCGAGAAAAACAATTAGACAATGTCTTCGAGATCAATAGTAAAATCGAAACTTGGATGGACGGGGGAAATTTGCGAAAGTTTTCTAATTGTTTGTATGTGTGCACATTAAATCTCAATTAGAAAACAATCAGTGAAAATCTTATTAATGCAGAAATCTTTACAAAATTATGAAATCTTGCAATTTGAATATTCCTTAATAAGTTTACTGTTCTTTAGCGGCTCATCATTTCTCATTTAATGTTTTATTTGATCTCTAAATTACTGTTTGTTATCAAACGATAATTTCCAAGCAGTTTCAACAGAAATTCATTAACGAAATAAAACCACTGTACCCTATTGTAATTACTGTTACTATCGAAATAAACTGTATTTAATGTATTCTGTTGTAACAAATGGGGGGGATTGGCAATGCTACCTCGCATGTATCCGACACTACCTTTTAATATATCTAAGAAAATTATTCAAATAACTTCTAATTAAATGAATAATTATCAAAAATAAACGACAGGAATTATATATATTCTTTATTTTTAAGAATAAGAATAATCAAAAATGAATTAATTTAATTATAAAGAAAAATGCAAATTTTCGATTAATTCTCGGATATTTAAAAGGGGGAATCGATTAATTTTATTTAATCTCCTGACGCGTGTTTACGTCATTCAATTTTTTTATTTAAAAGGAAAAAAGTCTTTTATTCTAAACAAAACTCCTTTCTAAAAACTGACGGACGAAATTATAAATTAAATAATAAAAGACCATTTGTTAGGTTCTGAATGGAGGGGTGGAAACGATTTAAAAAATATGCACGAAAGTAAAATCGGCACTTCGATAATTACTCACACCGCACGTGAATAATTGTTGAATTTTTATTGAATAAAAAAATTTAAAAAAAAAGTTCAACTTCATCATTTGAATTTTAGTCGAATTTACCTTGAAGGATAGGATCAGCTCGTCTAGTTTGAGTAATTGGCTGACAAAGTGTCTTTCTATATGCCTCGAACTCCATGGCCTGCAGTCACCTTTCACTTCTTTTCTCCAGATACTTAGCACCTTTTATATATTCTATCACCAAAGGGTGTCCAATTTCATAACATGTAAACGTCAGATTACCTTTATTACGACTAATAACACGTAACAGAACGTGATTATTCAACTGTATAAGTATTAATTATTAAAAAGAAAATCATTGCAGTGTTTATTTCATTTTATTTAAGAAATTACGTAAATTTTTAACTTTTTTCTCGATTTTTTATGATTTAATAATTAGGAGTTAATTTTTTAGATATTTTATGCCTCAAATATTATTTAAAAATGTAAAGATTTAAATATTTGCAAGGAAAATAATGCAGGAAATTTTTTAATAACTAACAAAACACTAATTCTAAACACTGGAGATTTTTAAAAAATTTTTCCTTGTTTAATTCTTGTTATTAAAGTATATTTTCCTTATATTTTTAATGTATAAGTATCTTAAATGTTTTCTTCCTAACATATATGTAGGGGAATCTGGCCTAAAATGACTCACTGGGGTAAAACGGTACACTAGTTATATCTGAAAAAAAAAGCTACAGAATACTCTATGCTGCTCAAAAGGTAGCAGCAACGATCATTACAAAAGTTTCGACATCACGAAGAGTCTTTTGTTAAAGGAAAAAGAAAAAAAATCAAGAAAAAGTCTTCTCTGCAATATAATATTGTGCGTGTATGCCGTTTTTATCATCGTAGACTTAATTTTTAAATAATTGAAAGTAATGCTTTCAAATATAAGTAATATTCTTTATATATAGCAACTATCCATTTCCCCATCTCTGCAAGTTGTTTCATTATATTTATTCACTGAGGGTAAAATGAGATCAGTTACTTGACTATGTTGTAGGGCTTTGACTAAATGTTCAAGTTGCAGGTTGATATTTTATGTATTGATACCATGTAAATGTTAGTCAATTTATATTATTTATATATTACCTATCAAATTTTCTTACCATAATATATAAAGATATTATAGTTAGAAATTACAAAAGGAAGTCATAGGTATAATCTTGGGACTAAATACGGTCGTTCTAACCTGGCGAAACATGGCTTAAATGCGAGAAATGTTCTTTGTGGACACATAATAAATGTTTGGGCCTCACAAGAGAAAAAATAATTTTATATGCGATTTATGTAAGAACTTTTTCGGATGTATCGGTTTTACCCTAGCAACTAAAGTAAAATGAAACAGTATTATTATTTTTGAAACATTTGTTACTTAAAAACAGTCTGAATTTTTCCAGTTCTTCTTGTTATTATTATATTGAGTAATATAAATAATACTAATATTACATATCAATAAATCATTAAACATCTTATCTAAGAAAATGCGTTTTTGTTTATATTTTCCGTAGTGTGTGTCACATAGTATCCAAGATCGAATTTAGACTTATGTTTCTAAAATACAACGAAGGGCCTTTCCTCCCGTTATCAAATAATAAATATAAAATTGTGAGGTCCTAAATTACACAATATCCTTTTAGTTTAAGCTAAACAAACTATAGCTAATGCTTTCGTGTAAATCGTTCCCTGAGACCTAATTGTTTAGACCCTATAACTGTAATTTTGTAATATGCCTATTTACAGAATATTGAAGTTTACAAAATTCATAATAAATGGTCAAATTATTAGCAAATTATATAAAATTTGATTTATTCTTCTTCTTTCTAATCACAAACTTAATTCTATAAAAATAAAATTTCGACTTCTATAAAAGTAACTAAATATTAAATACCTCATTATTGTAATGAACGAGTTAAATTTTAATTATTAAAGTATATAACCGAGTTTGTTTACTCTTGAAATTATTCCATAAGAGGTAAAACGTCTCATAGAGAGAATGATTCGAAGTTGTCATTTCCTTTACCGAAATTTTCCTTACTTTATGTAATTAGATGTCGGGTATGACAATATTAAATACATTTAATCCATTAAAATTCATAATTGCTTCAATTATATCAAGAAGTTCATCGGATTTTAAACGTAACATCTAATTTATATCATTCTACACTCCGCTTCCTGAATTCTAGATTTTCTATTTCTAGAAATATAAATTTAGAATTAATTCCCTAGAAAACTGTTAATTCTAGGATAGAGAACAAGAAAAAAAATGGATCAGTTTTATTTTAAAAATCTTGTGTTTTACGTAACAGAAATAGGAAGGAAAATACAATAAATAAGTAATTAAAAAAATGGTTGACCATATTGGATTTTCAATATAAGAATCTGTGACAAATTAATGTGAAAAAGTATTTAAACGAGTTTGAGCATCTCCAAAATTGCATTGAAACTTCTGCCTAGACCAGAAAAGTCATTTAACTGAATATAGAAATAGCTTTCGCCTTAGGCTCGTTCCATTAATAAAATAGCAAGCTGGAGTACGTGACTTTTACTTGTTTTGATTCTTATTTTGAAAGCAATATATTTGAAAAGTTTCCATATCTTTTAAGTAAGATATTCTTACTGAAAACGTACATATTTATTATCGTTGTTATTATTATTGTTATACAAAAAATATCTCTAAATTTTTTAACATTTAGAATTTCCACATCTCTCTCTCTCTAAATCTTTANAGAGACGATTTTTATTTTATTTTTTTTTTAATTTTTATTTTTTTTAAAGGAAACATAATGAATTCTACTTCGCTATCTTTTCTGAAAACAAAATTCTAGATTCTCAGAGGGATACTGTATATCGATATCTTGTGATTTCTCTCACTTTACGCTGTAGTTTCTTGAAAGAAAATTTATTTTCTAGTCATTACCGACGAATCCACATAAAAATAAAAATTTATTTTTCCTTCTTTCTTCCTACTTTAAATTTTGTTTCACTGTTTTAAAAATCGTTTAAAAATTTTATTTTATATTATACGTTATGAGCTAATTGAAGAATCTTTGTTAAATTATAAATTTAGTGCATCTTATTTTCGACCCAAATTATTTATTTACAGAACAATTACTATAAATATTAATAGCTACTCGAATTCTTCGTTAACATAAATTTTATATTTCGAAGTAATTTCGTTAGGGAATTTTTTTTATCTAAAAAAAGTTTTAAAAATTTTTAAAAGATTTAAAATCGATATAAATGTAAAAATTTCTATGTAGCGAATACTTTTCGAAAATTTAAAAATGTATGACGTGGTTTCTGATTAGTCAAATTTCATTTTAGCAAAATTGATTTTAGGCCAATGAATAGCCACGTCTCAAATTTATTGGCTCCAGATTTGATTAAAATTCAGGTAAAAATATCTGTTTATATTTCTATTTTCTTCACTTCAAAAAAAAAGAAAAAATTCTAAATTAAAATTTTCTAAATTCAGAAATTCTGTTTGTTGTAAATTATATAAAAATTATTAAATTTTTTCGAAAGGAATAAAATGAATATAAAATATTTTTAAAAAACTGTTTTATAAAAATATTTTATATGATTTAATAAATTCAATAAATGTATAATTATTAAAAATTAATTCAGTCAGAAAAAGGAATAAATTTTTAATTTTTAGTAAAAATAATTTTTTGTACAAGGTTGCCCAAAAATCAGTCAACCACTTTGAAGACTTAATTCTGTCTTATTTAAGCACTTAATTATTTAAAAATTTTATAAAATTGGTTCGTTTCGAGATCCTTCTTGTTTAATATTTACAAATTACACTTGAATTTCTTGCAAAAAGAAACACGGTAAACTAACTTTTGGGTCGCTTTGTATTTATTGATCAATCCACTATTGAATTTTAAATATTTTTATTCTGTTCTTTTAATAAAAATTCGAGAAAAACAATTAGACAATGTCTTCGAGATCAATAGTAAAATCGAAACTTGGATGGACGGGGGAAATTTGCGAAAGTTTTCTAATTGTTTGTATGTGTGCACATTAAATCTCAATTAGAAAACAATCAGTGAAAATCTTATTAATGCAGAAATCTTTACAAAATTATGAAATCTTGCAATTTGAATATTCCTTAATAAGTTTACTGTTCTTTAGCGGCTCATCATTTCTCATTTAATGTTTTATTTGATCTCTAAATTACTGTTTGTTATCAAACGATAATTTCCAAGCAGTTTCAACAGAAATTCATTAACGAAATAAAACCACTGTACCCTATTGTAATTACTGTTACTATCGAAATAAACTGTATTTAATGTATTCTGTTGTAACAAATGGGGGGGATTGGCAATGCTACCTCGCATGTATCCGACACTACCTTTTAATATATCTAAGAAAATTATTCAAATAACTTCTAATTAAATGAATAATTATCAAAAATAAACGACAGGAATTATATATATTCTTTATTTTTAAGAATAAGAATAATCAAAAATGAATTAATTTAATTATAAAGAAAAATGCAAATTTTCGATTAATTCTCGGATATTTAAAAGGGGGAATCGATTAATTTTATTTAATCTCCTGACGCGTGTTTACGTCATTCAATTTTTTTATTTAAAAGGAAAAAAGTCTTTTATTCTAAACAAAACTCCTTTCTAAAAACTGACGGACGAAATTATAAATTAAATAATAAAAGACCATTTGTTAGGTTCTGAATGGAGGGGTGGAAACGATTTAAAAAATATGCACGAAAGTAAAATCGGCACTTCGATAATTACTCACACCGCACGTGAATAATTGTTGAATTTTTATTGAATAAAAAAATTTAAAAAAAAAGTTCAACTTCATCATTTGAATTTTAGTCGAATTTACCTTGAAGGATAGGATCAGCTCGTCTAGTTTGAGTAATTGGCTGACAAAGTGTCTTTCTATATGCCTCGAACTCCATGGCCTGCAGTCACCTTTCACTTCTTTTCTCCAGATACTTAGCACCTTTTATATATTCTATCACCAAAGGGTGTCCAATTTCATAACATGTAAACGTCAGATTACCTTTATTACGACTAATAACACGTAACAGAACGTGATTATTCAACTGTATAAGTATTAATTATTAAAAAGAAAATCATTGCAGTGTTTATTTCATTTTATTTAAGAAATTACGTAAATTTTTAACTTTTTTCTCGATTTTTTATGATTTAATAATTAGGAGTTAATTTTTTAGATATTTTATGCCTCAAATATTATTTAAAAATGTAAAGATTTAAATATTTGCAAGGAAAATAATGCAGGAAATTTTTTAATAACTAACAAAACACTAATTCTAAACACTGGAGATTTTTAAAAAATTTTTCCTTGTTTAATTCTTGTTATTAAAGTATATTTTCCTTATATTTTTAATGTATAAGTATCTTAAATGTTTTCTTCCTAACATATATGTAGGGGAATCTGGCCTAAAATGACTCACTGGGGTAAAACGGTACACTAGTTATATCTGAAAAAAAAAGCTACAGAATACTCTATGCTGCTCAAAAGGTAGCAGCAACGATCATTACAAAAGTTTCGACATCACGAAGAGTCTTTTGTTAAAGGAAAAAGAAAAAAAATCAAGAAAAAGTCTTCTCTGCAATATAATATTGTGCGTGTATGCCGTTTTTATCATCGTAGACTTAATTTTTAAATAATTGAAAGTAATGCTTTCAAATATAAGTAATATTCTTTATATATAGCAACTATCCATTTCCCCATCTCTGCAAGTTGTTTCATTATATTTATTCACTGAGGGTAAAATGAGATCAGTTACTTGACTATGTTGTAGGGCTTTGACTAAATGTTCAAGTTGCAGGTTGATATTTTATGTATTGATACCATGTAAATGTTAGTCAATTTATATTATTTATATATTACCTATCAAATTTTCTTACCATAATATATAAAGATATTATAGTTAGAAATTACAAAAGAAAGTCATAGATACAATCTTGGGACTAAATACGGTCGTTCTAACCTGGCGAAACATGGCTTAAATGCGAGAAATGTTCTTTGTGGACACATAATAAATGTTTGGGCCTCACAAGAGAAAAAATAATTTTATATGCGATTTATGTAAGAACTTTTTCGGATGTATCGGTTTTACCCTAGCAACTAAAGTAAAATGAAACAGTATTATTATTTTTGAAACATTTGTTACTTAAAAACAGTCTGAATTTTTCCAGTTCTTCTTGTTATTATTATATTGAGTAATATAAATAATACTAATATTACATATCAATAAATCATTAAACATCTTATCTAAGAAAATGCGTTTTTGTTTATATTTTCCGTAGTGTGTGTCACATAGTATCCAAGATCGAATTTAGACTTATGTTTCTAAAATACAACGAAGGGCCTTTCCTCCCGTTATCAAATAATAAATATAAAATTGTGAGGTCCTAAATTACACAATATCCTTTTAGTTTAAGCTAAACAAACTATAGCTAATGCTTTCGTGTAAATCGTTCCCTGAGACCTAATTGTTTAGACCCTATAACTGTAATTTTGTAATATGCCTATTTACAGAATATTTAAGTTTACAAAATTCATAATAAATGGTCAAATTATTAGCAAATTATATAAAATTTGATTTATTCTTCTTCTTTCTAATCACAAACTTAATTCTATAAAAATAAAATTTCGACTTCTATAAAAGTAACTAAATATTAAATACCTCATTATTGTAATGAACGAGTTAAATTTTAATTATTAAAGTATATAACCGAGTTTGTTTACTCTTGAAATTATTCCATAAGAGGTAAAACGTCTCATAGAGAGAATGATTCGAAGTTGTCATTTCCTTTACCGAAATTTTCCTTACTTTATGTAATTAGATGTCGGGTATGACAATATTAAATACATTTAATCCATTAAAATTCATAATTGCTTCAATTATATCAAGAAGTTCATCGGATTTTAAACGTAACATCTAATTTATATCATTCTACACTCCGCTTCCTGAATTCTAGATTTTCTATTTCTAGAAATATAAATTTAGAATTAATTCCCTAGAAAACTGTTAATTCTAGGATAGAGAACAAGAAAAAAAAATGGATCAGTTTTATTTTAAAAATCTTGTGTTTTACGTAACAGAAATAGGAAGGAAAATACAATAAATAAGTAATTAAAAAAATGGTTGACCATATTGGATTTTCAATATAAGAATCTGTGACAAATTAATGTGAAAAAGTATTTAAACGAGTTTGAGCATCTCCAAAATTGCATTGAAACTTCTGCCTAGACCAGAAAAGTCATTTAACTGAATATAGAAATAGCTTTCGCCTTAGGCTCGTTCCATTAATAAAATAGCAAGCTGGAGTACGTGACTTTTACTTGTTTTGATTCTTATTTTGAAAGCAATATATTTGAAAAGTTTCCATATCTTTTAAGTAAGATATTCTTACTGAAAACGTACATATTTATTATCGTTGTTATTATTATTGTTATACAAAAAATATCTCTAAATTTTTTAACATTTAGAATTTCCACATCTCTCTCTCTCTAAATCTTTATATACGAAGCTAATGTTCCATACCTAACGTTAAATATTTTATATTATTAAAAACATTTTTGAGGTCTATAAATTTAATTTATAATTTTCTAATAGATTTTAATTTTAAAAAAGCTATCGAAGAAGTGTTAGATAATAAGAAAATGCATAACTTAAGAGGATAAAATAAGCAGTAAATTAATAAAAAATAACCGCATAATTTTAGAGAAATTATTAATTCGTTATAAGTTAAAAGTTATACTAATTAATTTTACGTTTCATCCATATGTTCACTTTTCTGTAAATTATATAACTAATTGATTATTTCAATAATTACAATAGTGTTTAGTGTCATCCCTTAATAACAGACTCCGTGTCATCAATTCTCGCGTGTAGAAGGAATTTCAACCCAACACTAATATAATTAATATAAGTGACATTCTATCTTTTACATTCACAGTGTTCAGTAACTGTACATTCGGATATAAATGACCAGATTTCTCGTTTCTCAATTTTATATATCCACACACAGAGACATACACCAATACACCTACATACACACGCACAATTGTTTTTTTTATATTGGGGTTGTTTTTTTGTAATTTTCTCGTAGACAATTTCTGTTGTTGTCTATCGGCAGTTCCTGAGAAGGGGCTGAGTACCACTCTGAGTTCACATGTTAGTCTGTTGTGAACACAGCTGGTGGTATCTCAGTTACCTCCCAGACTACTTCGACTGTCTGATCAGGTGGATCAAATCAAGAGTTAATATCTTCCTCGGAATGTCTGCATCAGTGTTTGGCAGTGTGGTTAGCTGGTTGTTAAATGAAAACAACAACCACTATCTACATTGCCGGAAACTGGTGATGAACGCTTCTTCGAAAGGAAACAATAAAAATAAATAATAAATAATAATACAAAAAAATTTGATTTTTATTGAAAAATAATAATAATTTATAAAACATTAGAGAAATTTTTAAAAAATAATAATTTTATAATAGAAATTCTTCATAATTCTTCGGTCTTTACAGCTACTTTCTCCAATGGTACAACTGAAAAAATATTTTTAAAAATTATGTAAAGTATAAGCTATTAAATGTATTTAAAAATGCAAAAATGTTGAAATTATTTTCACCCTTTATTACGCGGCAAATTAAAATTTATTACAATTAAGTGCATATTCGATTACAACTTCGATTTTAAGTAATGCGCTTATTTACAAATGAACCGTGCTGAAGTATTATTAGGAAGGATACCCGAAAACTTTTAAATAATTTATTGCACCGTCAAAAGGATTTGGTTCTTAACAAAGGCTTATCAAGAGGCTACCTTGTCGTTTACTGCCTGAAAGATTTGGAAGCTTTCCAAGTTTATATTGTTAAAACCATGTGCTCTTCACAATTGTACAACAAACAATTCAGCTATTTAACACTTCTAACAAAAGTTTCTTCCCTTAATGCAACTACTACGCGAAACAAAACGTTGTTTTTTACATTTATTTTTTGTCTCTCCCCTTTCCTTCTTATGCCACACGCTTCAAATCTGTATTAATAATTATTTTCCCCAACCACGCAAAAAAAAGGTTATAAAAATATTTTTCAATTATTCTACAATTTATCTGCAAATTTATTATTCCGGGAAAAAAACTGAAGTAATTCAGAAATCGATATTAGAAACAGGACATAATTAGCTGCAGAAGTTTTGTTTCTTGCCTTTAGCAATTTTGCTCCTTTCCCAAATGACATAATCCATGTGCCAGAGAACAAACCCAATCGCAATAACTATTATTTACTTTTTATCAACAATCTTGGCATTTCTGTTTCTATCAAGGTTATTAGAGAAAATAACACCGAAGTAATAAATTAATACGTAAAACAAAAGTTAATTTTATTCCGTTTCGGTAATATATTGCAATTTTTAAATAAAAAGGAATTAATTATAAAAGTAAATAAGACGAAATTTACCTGTTAACTTCACTGGAGTCGAAGTAATTGTTGGATTTTCTTCGTCTCCGGTTATTTCACACACCCATTGACCTTCGTCTCGACTTTTTTCTACTGAAATTATCCTAAGACTGCAAACACCTGCGGAAGTATCACCAACCCATTGTAAATGCTTGTGTTTGACGAAATTATAACCGATGTTTCGCCCGTCTTTCAGCCATACACAATCCCCAATTGGGTTCTCTACCACGCACTCCAATGTAACTGAGTCTCCTTCGTTTACAGATTGAGACTGTGGTAATTGAAGAAACGACTGTCTTCCCACTAAAACAAGAAGTATTTTAAATTTTTAAAAAATAAAAAAATAATATTTAAAAAAATTGAAAAAATCTTACCCAACTTAACGGTCTGAACGGTTTTATTGATGACTGAACTTAACCAGTCACTTAACAGTTGTATATTTTCTTTCTCTGCATTTTTATCTCCAGTAGTGTTGAGCAGAGACGTGTTAAACCAGGCATTTTCATTCTGAATCGATATATTTTAATACAATATTAGATACGGTGTTTAAAAGATTCATGATGTTTAAAATTAAATGCTACACAGAGCATTGAAGGCACGCTTTTGTACCAATCTACGAATGCATTTCGTTGATTTAAACAGTAAAGAATTCTTCAACATATAAAATTTTATCCAGAATTATTCCCCTTGTGCTCCTTTTAATTGCAATGGAGATTTTGGGTATTTTGCCATTCGTCGGCAGTTGATATTTAGTATAAAAGGATTTCCTAAACAATCGTCCCCGTCGACCTCAATTTTTACTCTTACAATTACATTTAATTTAAGACCATTAAAACTTTTGCAATTTAGAAAATATTGTATTGCTACGAAGAAGAATTTTAATATTGAGATTTTCGTAGCCGAGTACAAATAGTAATATTGCTAAGAAGAATATTTCCAAAAGCAGTTAATTCTAATTACGTTTCGTTGCAGTTTCCGGATTTATTAAATATATTGATTATTAATATAAAAGGAAAGCATTTGTGAGTTTTAACCATTATCAGACTAAGAGACGTTTCTTTGTTGCCTTTCAGTAATTGCAAACCATCAGAACAGCCTTTTTTTCTTTTCTTTTAATTCTTCTAGGGTAAGTGGCAAAGAATTTTTTCAAAATTATAATTTAACTCGAGAGGGAACATTTAAACAGATTATAGCCTATAAATTGTAGCTTAATTTTAAATATAAAGTTACATGTGCCAACTGTCTAGTACCATTCTATTGAAATTTAAATAAATCTCCTCAAGTTTGCATTTATTCGAAGTAAATCTTCGATTATATAAAGTCGAAAAAACAGAATTATACGCTGGTTTACCAGATATTTACACATCTAGAAATTTTCAATATAAAGTGGAGCTTTGGTTATACAAAAGAAAATGTAGGACAAATGTTGCAGAGTTTTCCACATGCTTTGGTAAAGATATCGATGCCAGTTCCTATGTTCACTCGAGGGTTTTTGTGTAAGTGTTTCGCAAGAAACATTTACAACACCCCCAAAAAAATACGAACTATTTTCTTTTTGCCTTTTTCTTCTCTCCTATGCACGTGTACACTTAAAACATTTATAAAAATTCGATTTCTTCTTGCACTGAATTAAAAAAACACCTCATTGATTGCTCCATCGTAATGCAATTTTGTAATCTTGGAAATTATCATCTAATTAGGACATAATCGCAGGAAACATTCCACAAATATCCATAATAAATCCCATACAGTGGTGTATATCACGTCTCGTAATTTCACGTTGATTAAATTCTATCAGCGCCAACTATTTACGCGTATTTGCTTTAGTACACTTCAACTATTTTACCAATTTTGATGCATTATTCAAGGCGAACAAAAGAGGTTAAAATAATTTGTATTCACCATCTTTCTTTAACGAAAATTCTTTTATTTTTATCTTACTCCCCCCTTTAATCGTGCCGTAATTACGTAACCTGAATAATAGTAATTTTTAATGGTTATTTATTGCCGTGTTTTACCACTTTAAGCATTACGGTTCCATCTTTGCCTCCTCCCCTTCTGAACTAAATTACAATTAGTATCTTTAAATACATTTATATTGTGTTGTTTAGAAAATAAATATTCCGATGAATTTTCGGTTTATTAAATTACAAAATTCTCGCGGAATTAATCTAAACTGATTTCTACATAAATTATTACTAATCGGTTCGATAATTATCGCGAGGAAAATTACATTTACGAAATTGCAATATTGCCAAACTCGACAGAATTGAGAGCATTTCGTTACACAAACGTTGCCACTTTTGGATACCTTACAAAAATTTAATAGCCTGGTGCTTTTAAAATTGGATTCTGCTGGTTTTCTGAATATTTATAATGTCATTGCAGTACGCAATCTTCGGAATTAATTTATTATATTGTTTTTTCGAATTTCCAATAAAATTTAACACTAAAAATGCTTTTAATAAATACACAACTTAGTTTAGAAAATGTAAAATGTCATGGGTTCGGATTCCACTAGGAGTGGCAAAGAACAGTCTGTACATTAACGTTCAGTGGTGTAACCATCATCGTAAAAAAGGGGCATTCGATTTGTGGAAAACTAATCTAATAAAATCTATTAGATATATTTTTTTATATATTATTTAATCATAAATCTAATAAAAACATACACATTTAAGCCCTTTTCTTGTATAAGTCCTATATATAATGAAGGATCTATTTATCTTTAACTATTATAAAATGACAAGAGTAAATAATATTAAGCATTCGTCACAAATTTTTGTGTGACGAATGCTTGATAAGAAGGGGGATTAAGAAGGGAATATTCCTCCCCCTTATTCTTTTGTACGGGCGTGCAATTTATACGCCTGGTGTTATTTTATTTATGAACAACGCCATCCACTCGTCAAGAACATATTAATTTACTGGATATTCCATAAAAATGAATTAAATTAAGAATTTTCAGCATAAATTCTGTCGAAAATCACTCGATAACAAGTTGAAAAGATACCGAAACAACATTAAAATCTCTATCAGACATATGAAAACCAAATGAATATCGATTTGGCGAAAACATTAACCAGAAAGCGTGCAGCTAATAAAGACATCAGTCGAGGCTAGATAAACTTTTAATATTAATTATTATAAATCATATTAATGACGATTTAATCGCTATATAAAATATGTTTTAAAAGATCATTTAATTTTAATCATTGAAGAAAAGTCATTTAAGTTCAAAGCAAAGTAAATTCTCTTCTTATTAAATTAAGAGCCATTGTCGTTTACTTATCTTACAAAAAGATGCTAATTTTTCTCCTAATTTTTGATTATGTTAACAATTCGTAAATAAATAAGAGTATCGAGAATATCATTCACCTAATTTTTTTTACAAAAATTAAGTCAAAAATAAATATTTTCTTTATGAAACGTTGAATTATTTATCTATGGAATTCTGGGGTGCGTTTTCTCCCTTTTTCTTTGTTTTCCTCCCCCTCTCTTGGATGGAAATATGTTTTACAAAAATTCTAAAAACTATCGGGTGGAAAGTAAACAGAGAAAAATATTTTGGATTCATCGATTTAACTTTCAAATTTGTAAGGAAAAATCGATAGTATTTATAAACGATGTTTTAAACTTTGTATTCGACTAGTTTTTAAAATCTGATGTAAGTCTTTTCAAACGTTACAAGATTATCAATCAAGATGGTTGATGTAAGATCTTACAAGGACTTACCGTAGTTAAATTGACAGTTCCAAAGGCAGGTAATATAGGAGGTATCCCTAATGTGCTCTCCAATACATCCATCATCTGTAAGCAAATATCCATTCGATACAAAAATATAATTGGTACCACTACATTGCAACGTAAAAAATGAAGAAGAAGAAATTGGTATTAATGTAACATTACGTACAATGTGCATAGCTGGAAAAGTATCAGGTTCTATCCAGACAATATTTAATTGCTGGAATTCCGTGTTGTTGGTGTTATTGCGGATTATTTTGGATAAGAGACGGTAAAAATAAGCTCCTATTGGAGACTGCTGCTCTCCTATAGATAAGACTAGAATCCGGTTTTCATCAAAAAGCTGAAAAGAGAATATTATTATAATATATATATACACATACACTGAAGCTCCTGCACAATTTTCTGCGTGAAGTAATAATAAAGAAAAGGATTCTTTGTTAATATTGAACTGGAATACTATTTCTGTATCAAGAATAATTTAGTTTCCGGGAAGTATTTTGTGGAAGCGCAACTTCGATTTTTTTTCCTCCTTCCCTTTTTGTGAGCGCTGAAAGAACTGGTCGATATAGGTGAATCACATTTTCTAAATATCACTTAGTAATGGTACAGAAAGTGTTTTTAAATAATGTTATTCGCGTTGCTAAGGTATTAAATATAACAAGAAATCATGCTTATTTTCATATATTTTTTTTGGAATTTGATATTACTGAAGGATCGTGAAGATTATGCTCCGTCAGTTTAGTGAGTACAGCCCCTTTATGACCTTGTATAAATGCTCGGATATCTTCAACAGATGCTGGCTATATCAAAAAATATATATATTTAAAGTTAGTTGCAGAATATTTAAAAAGGGAATTCAATAATATGCTTACATTGACTGGACAGGGTATGGGAGTTTTTTCTAGAGGACGATACAAGTTTATTTGTCCAACTGTATCAAGTTTCAGATGCTTGGCAACCTGTTCGGGGGGACCGTTGTTATCTTAATGACTCCGTGCAGACAAATTATGCCATAGTGAAAGATAAACGACCTACCGTTCGATCAAACACGACATAAAATGGGACTTCGGGGCTGAATTGAGAAGAAGCATCTTCGAATGCTTTGTAATCTGAAAAGATTTATATCTATATAAAATTTACTTTCGAGATGATGATAATTATTTTATTTTTTACTCTAAAAAAAAAATATATTCCCAACTTTCGATTACAAGTTTATAAATTCCTCCTCTCTTCTTTATAAATGGTGGATATTTAAAACGGGGTTTAAAACTGAGCAAAGAGTAAATTACTAAGTTTAAATGCACTGTACTCAATAGTGAGGTGCAATCTATTAATATGACTAAACAACGGGTTCTACATTGATCAGGTTGTAAACTAAGCTCCAATACTCTTGATTAAACTAATAATAATAATAAATCATGTGCTAGTCGCATTAAAGTATCCAACTACTGCCTCCAAATGATTTATTGTAATTTTGCAAAATGTCGAATTTTCAAAAATCACAATTTTTCTTCATTTTCCTCCGACAATTTATAAATTTCTCATTTAAAATTTAAAGTGATTTTCGTTATAATTAATTAAATATTCATTTTTCTAACGAAATCTTTTTGTTGATTTCTCTCGACTCACCAGCGGTATTCTTCATAAAGAATCCAACAACTCGCGGTTGTTCAACAGCATCAAAAGCTATTTTGTCCAATTTTCCCGTAATGATATTTATTTGAGTTGAGTTCAACTGAAATGAAAAGGAAAAAAAATAGAAGAAAAAAAAGACGAAGAAAAACATGTAATTCCTATAAAATTCAATAGAGGAGTGAATCAATGTAATAAATTTATCTTCTACCAGATTAACATAAAATGACAACAATTTTATTACTAGAAAGCCGATAATAATTAAAATAAAAAGTTTAATTAATTAAATAGTTTAAAATATTTATTTATAATTATCACAATGTTTAAATTAAATTAAATGACGATAAATAGTGACATTTTTTCCTGATACATCAATTAACTTTCAATTACACACAAAAAACTAAAATTTTTATGAGTGAAAATGTTTAAAAAATGAATAGAAGAAAATTATTCACAAATCATAACCCGACACTTAAGAATAATATTTAAACGAAATGAATTTTGATCATTTTAATATTCAAAGTTAACTAACTGATCACGTTCAAAGTTTCACGTAACATAGCAGAAATTAATTTGGTTATTTAAATATTAAAGTCAGATTTTAAGCGATTTCATGAAATATTTTGTCTTTCAGATTATTTAAAAATCTTTAGCCCAATTTATCTTCCAATGTTTCTTGTAATTTCAAATTTTGACAAGAAGAGAAATATTACATTGTCCTAAAGAATAAGCTATTATTAGGAATTCAACCGCATAAAAACAACATTACTTTATCATTTTATATACTTTTCACATTAATAAATTAATTAGCATTAAAATTTGTACCTAATTAATATTTTTCCATAACATTCTCTTAATTAAAACTCGATAGAATGTTAATATTTACAGCCGAAATACTACTTAATAAACTCGAGAATTTAACAAGGAAAGTCTTCCTAATCACTTTTAAAATTTTATTCCTTTTATTGTAAATCTATAAAACTATATTATTAACATAAATCTCGAAAAAAATATAATAAAATTTACATTTAAAGCTTACCTTGAGTATAAACGGCAAGAGAGAATTTGCTGATCGATGTCCAAAATAACGGTACTTTCTGGCATTCTTGTAAATATATACATCTCCAGATTTTAATTGTTCATCTGTCAAAATTACCAAACCCTTAACCACATTGTGTAAATTATAGAACCATGAACATGTTTCAAACAGATAAGAATAAGTTATTGTGCAAGAGAATTAATAGGAATCCTACTGTCAGAGCGAAATGACCATTCATCTATCTTTGTCTGTGAATGCAGGGGGAGGAGGAGGTAGTTATGAGTTTTCTAAAAATTATTCTAAAAAGAAAAATGGTCGAATCGTATCAAAACACTTTTGTTTTTCATAAATGGAAATGCAGAATTTTGACGTTCTGAATATCATTGAATTCACTTGCACGATAAAACCCGTCGAGCTGCATAAACATCATCAACCTCTTTTATCTAAAAAAAAATATATTCCTTTTAATACATTCATCTCCCGAAAAAAGAGCCCTGTTCCGATCAAACAGCATCAATTTAAAACGAAAAATATATATCTTTTAATTTACGTTATGGAGAGTAAATTCGATTGATTCGTTACATAAACATTTACCGAAATTGCTGATGGAAATTAGATTTAGATGTGTTTGAGTTAGCAGTTTTGACAAGAAAATCGACTTATTGACGGTGGTGTGGCCACCCCCTGCATCCTCCCGCATCCGAATGAGCTCACCTGCTAAGAATTCTTTGATGACAGAAACGTCAGCTTCACAGATTAGAACATTTCTTTTACGCAGGACTTGGGCAGTCACCTGAAGAGATAAACAGCAAAAATGAGAGAAAAAGCGCACAAGATAGCTTTATCGTTTCGCTTGATGCTCAGTTAAAAATGCTATTTTAAAAAAAAAGCTAATTTCGACAACCAAAGCCATTTTAAAAACGTATTATTAACGAACAAATTAATTCGAAGATGTTGCGAGCTACAATGTATTTATAATGAGTAATCTATGCTGGGATTTTTACTCGTTTAGACTGAGAATTTTAATAATATTTTAGAAAGTAAATTAATAATAATACTCTTTTTATATTTTTCAGAAATTGCTTAATAATTATTTATTTTTTTCTTAAAAACATCATCTATCATATTGAAAACGTCAAGTGTATAATTATTCTTTTTTAAATAAATAATTACGAGTGTAAGAAAATATTGCCAATTAATAAAAATCTGATACATTTGAACAAGTTTAGGCTACTTATAAAATAAATTGAAATTTCATATATTAAATCTATAAGGTTCGTATCTATAGATAATCAAAATTCTGCTGAGTGTATCTTTCCTTGAAAACTAGCCATAATTACCGATGAACGTCAGCGTACCCAACCTTGAACACGAGTTCAATCACTATCAAAATAAATGTAATCTAGAGCAAGTACTCGTGTCAGAAAGCAATTAAATTCGACTGTTTTAAAGCACGATCTACAATTTACCTCAAGCACGTGCAGGACTATCTTGAACATATATTAAGCTCGTAATCGTCGATACATTTTGTTGAACACGATCCACAATTACTGCTCAACACGAGCCAATACCACGAGTTCAACTAACCTCAAATTCGAGCTCAATTATTAATTAACAATGAACACGAGCTCAACTATTTAATAAAGAGCAAGCCACAGTTTTCGTGAATATGTAAACGACTATCTTGAGCATAAATTTAACTGTTCCTGTGCGGAAATTTTATTGTCATAAACATAAACCAGCTCATTAATTATTTAAAAAAATAGAACAAATTAACTTACGATCTAATTTAATATCGAAGTCAATATTTAGATATTTAGAAAAAAAAAGTAAAAGAAAATTGTTGAATATTTAAGAAACGAAAAAAAATCTCCTTCACAACTCTAAACAAATTTAATTAATTTAATTCACGGTCAGGACTAAACGAAATGGTCTGCTCAATTAGTTAAAAGTAATTGAACTTTTATTTTTAAATCTAGAAGCAATTTTAGATGAAGAGATTCTAATAAGTTCATTTGAAAGTCGTTTAAATAATTGAATGGGAATATCAAAATTAAAAAACAAGATGATTTTTCTTAATATAAAAATATCCAAATAAATGGTTTATTGTTGTTATAAGAGATAAGTTATCATTTAACTTAGCTGAAATACAGATTAAAGCATTTATAGAAGTTAAGATAAGAAGAAATTTTAATCAATTTAAAATAAAAAAAATAAAAAAATGCTGAAGTTTTATTTCTATAAATTGTGAAATTTTCTAAATTTAAAATTTTTGTAAACAAACAAATTTTATGCACACGTTTATATCAGTCACGTGTATATTCATTTGGCTCATAAGTTCGTAGTTATGTGACTCATAACTGGCTGTGCACAAAATACGTTCTTCTGAGTCACCTGTTCGCAATTTATGTATATAAATTAATGATTCATGCCACGAAATTTTCTTTATACGAACGATAAACTGCAGAAATGATTTACTTTCACAAAAACGAAGATTCACAAGTCAATTTCGAACTTGTAAAAAACTACAATTTTCTATAAAATCTACATGTTATAAACAATTAAAAACTTTCATGAAATCTACAAACATTAAAAAATAAATTACAATAGTCTATGAAATCTACAAGTTATAGAAAATTGTAATTTTCTATAACTTGTAATTTCAAAATATATTGACATTTTTATTCTTCAATTTAATAAAAATATTTTTTTTTTTCCTCCTGTAAAATTTAGTAATTAAAAACACACATACAAGTGTAATATATAAACCAATAATACACTAACAAAAGCTTGTACTTTGTCTGATAGACGTTGATATTAACCTTGAACTTCATACTTGAATTATCCTGTATCTAACGTATGCATCAAGGAGGGGAAATGAAATTCTTATCTGTATTTTATAAAACAACTACTCGAAGATTTATATAAAGATATTTACGAGTTTGTTTTAAAATAAATAACTATTTTAACACGATGTCCTTTACTGTAAACCATTCGACGATTGATTCGCAAAATGTTTTGATTCTGCAATAATTTCCATTATCGTCACTAGATGGCGATAGATGTAAATGCTTTAACAAATGAGTGCAAAATCGACCAAAATAATAGCCTACTTATAGCCACACATGGAACGATCCAAATGTCTCAAATTGACAATTTCTAGTGAATTAGAGCGTGACGTCGAAGGAACATCAATTGACCTCGAATGAATTTCATTTTTTAATAATTTTTTTTTCCCTGAAAATTAAATATTTAGACCAAGATGTTGGTCATGATAAATAGATCTTGAGAAAAAAAAATCCTACGTTAATTTTCAAAAATAAAAAATTTAATGTTTATTATTTGGAATTGTCTGCAAAGTGCTACTTTCTTCATTCCAAGTAATTTGGCCTAATCGGCTTTTCACACCATTTGTTCCCCCCCCCTATTTTTTTGGTTACAGATTTTGTTTTGTTCTCTAATAAGCTGTTAGCTTGTTTTCTACTAAATCCTTAAAAAGTAAAAAGAAAAAATAAGACAAAAGCTCGTTATAAAGTTTTTTGAGTGATGCAAAATCGGATATTCAAATCAGTCGGCAGTAATTTGAGCCATTCATTATTTATTCAAGATTTATGCAATATTTTACATAATTCATACACTAAAATGATACGCGTATACAAGAAAAAATTACAGTAAAATCTCTCAGTTCCAATTATATTTTAATGGAATAAAAGTACTTTTATTTTTAAAGAAGTAATCTAGATGACATACTTGCTGATCTCTTTTATAAAGTAATTGATGAAGAGTCCAAGTACTTTATTATTTACATATAGTTTGAATATAATTAAAGAATATATTTTTTAAAATTCTAATTAATTTTATTCTTTAATTGTCTTATCTTTCGATAAAATTAATAGAATTTTATTTATTTACATCCTTCAAATAAATTTTAATTAGTAAACAAAAATTATGTATGTATAAACCTGCACATTCTTCATTCGTTAGGAATTTTTATCCATGCATAATTTTGATTACTTATTTTACATTTTCTATAAATTTAATGTAATTCTCGCGTGGCTATAAATGTAAAATGTACCCTCGAGTTCTATATAATTTACATTGAAGTGAGGTTTTCGTTACGGAGCATGAAATCTAGAATATAAATTATATTAGAAAATTGGATGTTGTATGAAAAATTCAACATTTATATATTTTTTTCTTATATTCTGAATCATAACAGCATTCCTTAAGAAACCCATTTCATTTGGATATAACAAATCCTCATGTGTCATACTGTACAAGTAGACTTTGACATGTAATTTGCTAGAGTTTGTTCACCTGCTATAGCAAATATATGTGCAAAAATCAAATCACAAATCATATCTGTATGATTTGAAGCTTCTTGAAGCCTATAATTTTTTTTACTTTTTTCTGGGAGTTATGCTACTCCACCCCAATTCAGACGTGAACTAAAAGTTGAATTACATGGCAAAACTAGAGATTCGATTGAATGAATATTTTCCGAATCACTCCATCAAATTAATTCTGGAGATCAAATATTACCAGAAATAAATCGTTAAAAAACACCCCCCAAAAATAAAAAATATATCACTTTAAATAGAGTTTACATATTAGAAAGGGTTCTTTAATATTTTATAAATAATTTTAATACCAAAAATATAATTTTATATTATTTTCTATACACGATTTTACTTCGTAAACTGTAAAAAATAATAGATGTGTTCAGATACAACACACATCTAATATAAAGGATTTTGTCTCCTTATATATAAATCGCCCCCAGACTTATATAAACATTGGAATCTAACAAATCGAAATTTGTAGTTGCAGTAAAAACTTACTAAAAGAAGAGAAAACTATGAGTAAATTAGAAAAAAATAACTGCAATTCATTTCATGATATACAATCAAATTTTCTAAATGGTCATAAGTAATGATACTAAACTACTGAGGATATATCTAACAAAAGAATATAATAAAACATTTCATTGGCTATCAAAGATAGTTAAAGAATAAATTTATTTAAAAAAACAAAGATAATCAGTCAATTTATTTTGATAAGATGCAACATTTTTATTACACAACAGAAAACAATAGTGGGTGGATTCGTTTCTTTCATAACACCTATTTTCTGGTTGATTTTTGTTGATAACATCTGACAACCTTTATCAGATATCATTTGCCTTTTATTAAACTTATATAGACGTAGCAAAAATTACTTTTATAAAACATTGTCAAGAAGTTAAAAAGGTCAAAGTTTAAATTATTATTTTCATATATACAAATAAGTAAAGTCTATAATTAGCTTTCTTTAAATATAATTAAAATTTCGAAAGTTATCATTACGATTTACATCCGTAAAAACTCAATTATCGCCATTATAATATTATAGTAAAATGTTTAATTATTGGAAAGAAAAATAAAAACTAAATTTATTAATAATTTGTTTGTATATTTTATAAAAATTTTATAATTAAAAATAAACACGTTGATTAAGATTCTAACGAACAAAAATGCTAATTACTACTTTTTAACAGAAGAAAAAAAATTTTTTTAGCAGAATAAACTTTTAAATATTTAAAATAATAATTTGAAATTCATCAAGTCATTAAATTTTAATAAATTTAACAATTAATTACTATTTAAGTAAGTGATAGTAATTAATTTTTATTTAAATCTCGTTAGAAAGATGTCGAGCAGATAATTTTCCAAAGTACTTACTTGGGTGAAGCTGTCCAAATCGTCAGAACATCCAGTAGATTGATGTGTCGTCGTGAAAGCGACGACTACTATTTCTGCAGAACTGACAACAGACGTGAAATTGTCTGCTCCTATGGTGCAGACACGTTTGACACCGTCATGTTTTGGTAGTTGAAGGTAAGTTAACAGCTGGCCGTGACAGATGGAGAAAAGAAGTATGACCAAACCCAAGCTCAACCTACTCATGTCGTCAGTCGACGAATCAAGGGAATTATCCGCCTCGTACAATGTTATTTATACTGTTTTCGCCTCTTCTATCAAAATATCTTATCCGGAAATACGAAAGCGTAAAGGGAAGTAAATACGTCATTTCCTATTTCAAAATTACAACCTTTAATCATAGAAGTTATCTGGTAATTTTTATATAGAAAATAACAATTTTTTTCTTCTATAATAAATATATAAATCATCCCACCTTAGCTTTAAATTGTATAACAAACACCTTTTTATTATTATTATTATTATTATTTAAACTATAAAAATAATAAAATATGTTTAGTGATCTTAGATTAATAGTTATGCATTAGTTATTAATGTCGTTATTAATGACTGTAATGTTTGCCAAAGAAGTTTCCATTATTCTAAGTTGCAGATCCGAAAGTAATAAAGGAAGATAACGATATGTATTTTCGCGAAAACTACATCATTACTAGAGATGAACAATTTTTATTACTTTCATAAAAAGAAAAGTCGAATTTTTGTACAAATAACATTCCTTGTAATCAAATATACAACATTTTCTCGGCTAAACAGCAAAATTATGCTATAGAAAAACTAGAATTATTATTTGTTTTAACTACAAATGAATTTTAATTGAATTATGTGTGTGTATACATATATATACACACACGAATGTGTAGCGATTATATTATTTTACGTGTAATTTTGATTAAATACTATACTGTCAAGCCTCGATGTAGCGACAGCATTTGTTCGCTTGGCACTAAATCCGAATCAAAGCCTCAAACAAGAAGAATTATACAGTATATATAATAATAAAGTCTACGTACAAGTTGAAGTTTGTGAGTTTATAAGTCATGTAATTCGATGATGAACAAAATTTCACGTAAGTATTAAAGGAATACTCGATATAACATTTATGGGGAAAGCATTCTTTGTCATTTTACGAGGGAGCACTATATCGAGGTTTACATTACCTTAAGTAGTATTTTGTATTATAAGGTATATTAGTGATAATGTAGTGTATTTTAGGGTGTATTAAAAGCAGTGTAGTGCAGTGTAGCAAAATTTTAAATTAAATACTACTGTATAACTTATTTATTTTATAGTATTTTTTAAAAATATATATAATTTTGGGGGTAATATTTGATGTAAATAGTACTATATTTATCTAATAATACCGTAAAAAATAATAATGTAGTAATATTTGTTAATAATACACAATGTATTTTTTACATGAGAGTTTGTAAAATATGTAAAGAAAAAATAAAATAAAATTTATTATGGGCTTTAAAATGTTTAAAGTGTTTCGACGTTAATTACTAACAACATGGAGATTTACGCTTAACATCTTTATGGGTGATGATCTTTTGTTGTTTTCTGACGTCACGAATTGTTACGCTCTTTAATCATAATAATTTATTTTCGAAATTAAATTTTCTCGAATAAATTTCTTTTTAATTTTCATATAATTTATAAAACTTTAATTCTTTCATCTTTCTTTCATCTGCTACTCCACGTAATTGCGACAAAGAAGTGTTATTCATTTATATTATTATTGTACATTATCAAACGTTAACTGAATCAGATCATTTATGTATAAATTAACTAATATATTATATTAGTTAATTTATTATATTAGTTAATATATCCGTAAATGATACGTCGTTTTCTATTAATCAAAATTTCATTAGTTAATTTCTATGATGATTCTCTCTCTTTATAATTATTTCTAATTTGATATTATTGAGGCATACAATAAAATTAACTTGATTGAATTTTATTATTGTTCTTTAAGGCTATTTTATGAAGATAAATGCCATTAAATTCGTTAAATTTTCTAAGAAATTCTGATATATTTTTTAAAATTCTAATTAATTTTATTCTTTAATTGTCTTATCTTTCGATAAAATTAATAGAATTTTATTTATTTACATCCTTCAAATAAATTTTAATTAGTAAACAAAAATTATGTATGTATAAACCTGCACATTCTTCATTCGTTAGGAATTTTTATCCATGCATAATTTTGATTACTTATTTTACATTTTCTATAAATTTAATGTAATTCTCGCGTGGCTATAAATGTAAAATGTACCCTCGAGTTCTATATAATTTACATTGAAGTGAGGTTTTCGTTACGGAGCATGAAATCTAGAATATAAATTATATTAGAAAATTGGATGTTGTATGAAAAATTCAACATTAAAAAAAATAAAAATCTCTTTATAATAAACTTTATAATCTTATTAAAATATAAAATATATTTTTAATTTAATAAATTAATTAATTATACGATTAAATTTACTTTCTTACAAGGAGAAAAACTGTGAAGAAGGGAAAAAAACTATACACAAAAGAAGTTTTTCAATCAACTTGAATAAAAATCTTAAAAAGAAAATGATTTTAAAGAACCAAGTTAATTTTGGTGATCATTAAATGCAAATTAGCTCCGAACTCTTCAAAGAAATAGCATTTAGATTAGAATTATAGTAGATCACAATTTGCTTGGATGCTATCTTGTTACTGTTTTAATGATTTGAAAGTAGATTGAATTAAAGAATTCTTTTATTACTGTTTCTTCGTTTCACAAATTTAAATATTGTTCAAGTGCTAAATAGGTTAAGATAAATGAACACAATTCAAAAAAAAATTATTTACTTTCACTTTTTATGAGAAAAAATTCGTATTAAGTTACTATCAATATATTACTATTTACAACACCCACAGTTTTCAAGAACAAAAATGCTAATTACTACTTTTTAACAGAAGAAAAAAAATTTTTTTAGCAGAATAAACTTTTAAATATTTAAAATAATAATTTGAAATTCATCAAGTCATTAAATTTTAATAAATTTAACAATTAATTACTATTTAAGTAAGTGATAGTAATTAATTTTTATTTAAATCTCGTTAGAAAGATGTCGAGCAGATAATTTTCCAAAGTACTTACTTGGGTGAAGCTGTCCAAATCGTCAGAACATCCAGTAGATTGATGTGTCGTCGTGAAAGCGACGACTACTATTTCTGCAGAACTGACAACAGACGTGAAATTGTCTGCTCCTATGGTGCAGACACGTTTGACACCGTCATGTTTTGGTAGTTGAAGGTAAGTTAACAGCTGGCCGTGACAGATGGAGAAAAGAAGTATGACCAAACCCAAGCTCAACCTACTCATGTCGTCAGTCGACGAATCAAGGGAATTATCCGCCTCGTACAATGTTATTTATACTGTTTTCGCCTCTTCTATCAAAATATCTTATCCGGAAATACGAAAGCGTAAAGGGAAGTAAATACGTCATTTCCTATTTCAAAATTACAACCTTTAATCATAGAAGTTATCTGGTAATTTTTATATAGAAAATAACAATTTTTTTCTTCTATAATAAATATATAAATCATCCCACCTTAGCTTTAAATTGTATAACAAACACCTTTTTATTATTATTATTATTATTATTTAAACTATAAAAATAATAAAATATGTTTAGTGATCTTAGATTAATAGTTATGCATTAGTTATTAATGTCGTTATTAATGACTGTAATGTTTGCCAAAGAAGTTTCCATTATTCTAAGTTGCAGATCCGAAAGTAATAAAGGAAGATAACGATATGTATTTTCGCGAAAACTACATCATTACTAGAGATGAACAATTTTTATTACTTTCATAAAAAGAAAAGTCGAATTTTTGTACAAATAACATTCCTTGTAATCAAATATACAACATTTTCTCGGCTAAACAGCAAAATTATGCTATAGAAAAACTAGAATTATTATTTGTTTTAACTACAAATGAATTTTAATTGAATTATGTGTGTGTATACATATATATACACACACGAATGTGTAGCGATTATATTATTTTACGTGTAATTTTGATTAAATACTATACTGTCAAGCCTCGATGTAGCGACAGCATTTGTTCGCTTGGCACTAAATCCGAATCAAAGCCTCAAACAAGAAGAATTATACAGTATATATAATAATAAAGTCTACGTACAAGTTGAAGTTTGTGAGTTTATAAGTCATGTAATTCGATGATGAACAAAATTTCACGTAAGTATTAAAGGAATACTCGATATAACATTTATGGGGAAAGCATTCTTTGTCATTTTACGAGGGAGCACTATATCGAGGTTTACATTACCTTAAGTAGTATTTTGTATTATAAGGTATATTAGTGATAATGTAGTGTATTTTAGGGTGTATTAAAAGCAGTGTAGTGCAGTGTAGCAAAATTTTAAATTAAATACTACTGTATAACTTATTTATTTTATAGTATTTTTTAAAAATATATATAATTTTGGGGGTAATATTTGATGTAAATAGTACTATATTTATCTAATAATACCGTAAAAAATAATAATGTAGTAATATTTGTTAATAATACACAATGTATTTTTTACATGAGAGTTTGTAAAATATGTAAAGAAAAAATAAAATAAAATTTATTATGGGCTTTAAAATGTTTAAAGTGTTTCGACGTTAATTACTAACAACATGGAGATTTACGCTTAACATCTTTATGGGTGATGATCTTTTGTTGTTTTCTGACGTCACGAATTGTTACGCTCTTTAATCATAATAATTTATTTTCGAAATTAAATTTTCTCGAATAAATTTCTTTTTAATTTTCATATAATTTATAAAACTTTAATTCTTTCATCTTTCTTTCATCTGCTACTCCACGTAATTGCGACAAAGAAGTGTTATTCATTTATATTATTATTGTACATTATCAAACGTTAACTGAATCAGATCATTTATGTATAAATTAACTAATATATTATATTAGTTAATTTATTATATTAGTTAATATATCCGTAAATGATACGTCGTTTTCTATTAATCAAAATTTCATTAGTTAATTTCTATGATGATTCTCTCTCTTTATAATTATTTCTAATTTGATATTATTGAGGCATACAATAAAATTAACTTGATTGAATTTTATTATTGTTCTTTAAGGCTATTTTATGAAGATAAATGCCATTAAATTCGTTAAATTTTCTAAGAAATTCTGATATATTTTTTAAAATTCTAATTAATTTTATTCTTTAATTGTCTTATCTTTCGATAAAATTAATAGAATTTTATTTATTTACATCCTTCAAATAAATTTTAATTAGTAAACAAAAATTATGTATGTATAAACCTGCACATTCTTCATTCGTTAGGAATTTTTATCCATGCATAATTTTGATTACTTATTTTACATTTTCTATAAATTTAATGTAATTCTCGCGTGGCTATAAATGTAAAATGTACCCTCGAGTTCTATATAATTTACATTGAAGTGAGGTTTTCGTTACGGAGCATGAAATCTAGAATATAAATTATATTAGAAAATTGGATGTTGTATGAAAAATTCAACATTAAAAAAAATAAAAATCTCTTTATAATAAACTTTATAATCTTATTAAAATATAAAATATATTTTTAATTTAATAAATTAATTAATTATACGATTAAATTTACTTTCTTACAAGGAGAAAAACTGTGAAGAAGGGAAAAAAACTATACACAAAAGAAGTTTTTCAATCAACTTGAATAAAAATCTTAAAAAGAAAATGATTTTAAAGAACCAAGTTAATTTTGGTGATCATTAAATGCAAATTAGCTCCGAACTCTTCAAAGAAATAGCATTTAGATTAGAATTATAGTAGATCACAATTTGCTTGGATGCTATCTTGTTACTGTTTTAATGATTTGAAAGTAGATTGAATTAAAGAATTCTTTTATTACTGTTTCTTTGTTTCACAAATTTAAATATTGTTCAAGTGCTAAATAGGTTAAGATAAATGAACACAATTCAAAAAAAAATTATTTACTTTCACTTTTTATGAGAAAAAATTCGTATTAAGTTACTATCAATATATTACTATTTACAACACCCACAGTTTTCAAGCTAATACTGTAATATAAATTATGTAATTAATTTTAAGTAAAAGAAATATATAGAAAATACGTTAAATTATATGGTAGGTAAAGGGTAATTCTTTATAAAAATGTCTAAATAAATTAATTTAGAAGTATAGAGGTAAAGGTCTAATTCTTTCAGTTCAGTAAAATTTTGCGGATGGACAGACAGACGGGGCATATATAACGCAACATTTTAATTATTTCAACTTTCTTAATTTATAAGGAAGCTAGGATATTGTTGTATTAGCACCATTAGAAGTACGATTCCATTTAAAACTATAGGAACAGTTTCATTAGTTTTATCAGAATAGTACACACTTTTATGTCATTTTGAAGGCATTCTTATATTTTTTTTGTAATGAAAATGTTTAAAATTGCGCCAAATTAACGTAAAAGTTCACGTTATTCCGATTTTTAAAAAAATTTCAGCAAAGAGTTGCGTAACTTTCCCGACAAAAACATTTATAATTTTATGTGTCGCCATCTGTTATGGTATTTTATTTAAAAAACATTTTTAATACTATTAATTATTATAAAATGGTCTAAAGCTTAATTTTAAGGATAGAAATAACTTTTATTTTTAAAAAAATTATAAATGCTAGTAACGAGTAAAGTCTTCATTAAGTTTGATTCCACTCGAGATACCACAAACGACCCCCTTCTATCCCCACCTTCTTCGCCTTTAACAACCAAAATTTATTAGCATGAATCCTCCTAATATACAAACCTTCCTGAAACATTTCAGAAATTTTCGATGAAGACCACAGAAGTTATTAAGCTTCAAACAGGGTGAATGAAATTGTGCCCCTCCACAAACATCCATACATACAGAAAAAAAAAACCCAACTTTTTTTTGCATTTCTCGATGTTTCAAGGTGTCCTGAGTCCAAATATGTAAAAAATCTTGGGAATCATTTTTGATTGACCGCCATATTTTTCCTGTATACACTTACAGAAACTAGTAAAATTAGTGGCCAATTATAAAAATAACTCACATCTAAAGCATAATGATAATTCCTAATTTCAACACTATTAATTTGATTAATATCTTAGTAATTTTGCTAACAAATAGACACACGAACGTATAACGCGAATTTTACTTTTAATCAAATATTAATAAAAGCAGAAGTGACGCATATTTATTCCTGTTTTATATCTTAACTATTTTAAGTAATTAACAAACAAATCGTGTAGAAAAATGGGAAAATAAATAAAATAAGTAGATAAAAATCATTGTTAGAAACATTTATTACTCCATATTAACATGCAACATCACTCTCCATCCCCCTTCACTTCCCACTCATCTAATATACTGTTTACAGTTTTGTGTAAAGAATAACCTATAATTATGTAACTGCTGTTTTCTAGGTAACAGATGGCATTCTCTTTTGTTTCTTTTCAGCATCTAAAGTAAGTTCTTCCTTATATATATATTTTTTTCTTCTATATTACTAAACCAAACTCTCAATTATCCGAATTACAATATTACATCGTAATAAAACGTCTGGAAACTGATGTAATTTCCAAACGAAACTCAATTAAAATGCTTAATATTACATTATACAAAAGGAAGTATTATTATATATTGATTTTACAGGGGTTTACAGGGAGTCCCCCCTTTAAATAACATGAAAAGGATGCGTATGAAGAGTAAGGTAATGAATACTAGTTAAGCTGTTGATAGGATTATAACATACAACACGCACTTATATGTGTATAGTACAGTTTGTCTATGCTATCCATTGTTTGTTCATGATCATTTATGCATTTTCAATCCAACTAATTTGCTCTGTTTGCTTTCCTTTAAACTGATATGTTTGGTATTAAATAGATCCAACAATAACATTAAATTTAATGCGAAAACACTCCTGAACATTCAGATAATCCAGAAAAATAATATTTTTGCTTCATTTAATTAATATTATCTTTAAATATAATATAACCGGATAATTTTTAGGTGTTTATGTATTAAAATTTTTATAATTTTAAATGTGAAGTAGTTATATTTAATGTCTTATCTAGCACATAAATCACATTTAGTTAATTAAAATATGTTATTATCTTATTATTTACAAGAAAAACATAAATTTTAAAACAATAAATTTAGACGATTTTTAAATATGAATATATTTTATAATTTTAATAGTATAAAA
>NW_019384537.1:105015-152863 GCF_000671375.1 Centruroides sculpturatus | reverse complement strand
TAATTTAAAAAGGAGTAAATCTAGATGCTTTTAAATATAAATATTTTGTATATTTTATAATTTTAATAACAGAAAAGTTGTTTTTTAAAAAGAAAAATATAAAATTCAACATCTTTAATTAACTTAATTAAAATCTTATAGGCCTATATACGCATCTTCTTTGTAAATATTATTTATTAATTTATAAAAATAATGACTCTAGATAAATTTCCAATGTTTAAATTTTACATATTTTATCATTTTTAAAGTAAAGTCATTGTTTATAAATGGGGAAAATATTTTCAAATTCAGCAACTTAACTGAGCCTGACTCGCTTCTCATTAATTAAAAATCTTATAAAGCAAACGTTATAATTATAAATAATTAATATTATTTTTAAAAATAATATTTAAAATTTTTACATACATTAATTTTAGACTTAAATATGCAATAATATAAGCATCAATAGACGTCAAGATTCGTGGAAATCGTATCATTTTAGTGTAAGAGCTACTGGCATAAAATGAATTCCTATCCACATTACCATATTCTCTTAATTATAATTTCCTATTACCAATCTGAATTGGACAGAATGGAATTTATAATAAATTATAGAGTTTATAATTTGCATACGTACGTAAGATGAATGCATTTATGTAGAACTGAGTTATCTTTAATTCTTATTTAATAAATTTTATGGCTTTTGAATCTCTTTCTCCCACTTTCTATTACTTTATTTTATTTTATTTTTTCCAACTTAAAATAAATTTCTATTCTAATTAAAGTCAGCCAATCTCGGAAAGTAATTAAGAAAAGACTAATTTAACTAATACAAAGGGCTTTACGAAATGAAAGTATGTCATCAGCACTGGAGGATGTGATGTACAAACTGAAACAATGCTTTAGAATAGCCAACTTAGATTTAAATACTCGAGAGACTTAACTCTATAGAGATTTAACTAGAAGTAAAATATATATATTTTTAAAAATTTAATGTTTTCTCATAGCTTCGTTCTAATAGGAAACAAAGAAAAACGTCAGAGTAACGTCATAGATTGGAACTTACTAATTAAAATATGAGCGATATAATTGGGAATTTATTAAAATTTTATGTAAAAAAAATAATAAGAAAATGTACAGTACTTTGAATATTGATTAATCGTTAGTTTATTTATTTTAAACTTAAATAAAATATATAAAAATTGCTTAGAGAAAGTTATCACGCAGACTTTTTAAAGGGCAATATATCAGAAAGCAATAAAAGTGATACAGTTTAATGTCCTTTCTTCTGATACTTCTATAGAAATTTCGTTGGAAACTCGAGTTATTTTTGAAGAAAAATTCATAAGAGTATTCAATAAAGTGTTCCTTTCAAAAAGTAAATATGAATTTTATACAGTATCAAAAATACACGAGTTAACAAAAACAATGAAAGTATCGAGTAATTTAAGGTAAACTCGAGTAATTTTGAAGAAAAATTAATGGAGTATTAAATAATTTGGTGAAAATTTCAGTTTACTTTAAGGTAAAAAAAATTCGTTAAAATAATTTAAACTAAATGAGAATTTTATACAATGTCAAAGCTCGAGTTGTCCCCAAAAAACTTTGAGATATTGAAATTCGAGCCATTTTGAGGAGAAATTTAATGAATAATTTGCTAAAAGTTCAAATAATGTCGAAGAAATGCAGTAAAAAATTTATATAAAAATTTTCTTCTATTTTAGCATTAATTATAGTTTATAATTTATTACAGTTTTATGAATATTTTAATGATTAATTGTATAAAAGATGAAAAGATTACGAAGCTGTTATGTCCTCAACTGGAAATGCATTATTCTACTAAAATGCCAGAGGGATAAAATTAGTCTCATTGGAATGAGACATTCTAAGCACAATAAAGGCGTTAGAGAACAATAGTTTCGTTTAAACGTTTAATGATCTTATCATCAATGTAATTAAACCTTGCTTGAGATTTATAAAAATACACTTTTTAAACAAATTTGCAGCAAACAAAGTTTATAAATTCAATAATGATGATTGTATTTGTTTACATTAAAATACGCCAATTTATATTGGAAGTGTGCATTATACATCATTTTTATTACCTTTACTTCATATATTATTCGAATATTGTATATATTCTCATTATATACATAAAAAAATAAGGAATAGACTCTCCTGAATTTTATTTTATATATAAATAAAGGGTATAGAGAAGGAATAAAGTTTAGAATTTCACATTAAAGTAAGAGATTTATATATGAAAAAAGCTGTGAAAACGAAATGTAATGTCGTAAATGTGTACTGGATAAAATATATCTTATTCTTTCAAAAAATAAATTAAATTATAGTAAATATAAAAAAATTTTCAACTACTATTTTAGAATAAGTTTCAATCAATAATACTTTAAAACAAGAAAAAAAATTCATTTGAAAGGACGTGAACTACCTCAACCTGTCAAGAATCAGCATTGATGGAGATAAAGAATTCCAGTGTTTACTTTGCGGTAAAATTCTTTATTTTTATCTTATTTTTCTTTAAATCTTCTTGTAAAATAATTTACAATAAAGTTTAAAGTAATTCTTTGCATCAATTATGACTTGGTGATGCATATGCAACGAGGCATTTGATGAAACAAGGAATTTGCCAAGTATCAATCCTAAAGTACTGACTACGTTTGTAAAATTAATTCTAATTTTCAAATGAGGTTATTAACCTTCTGTCAACTTCGATAATATTCAAAATGGAGACAAATTTGAAGCTGAAGTTTATTCTAAAAAGATAAATTATTTATTTATTAAATATATACATATTCTAATTTCATTATTATATTAATTTATATAATTATTTTTTACCTGTTTAAGAAAATATTAAATTATAACGTTAAAAATCATAGAAATTAAAGGTTATATTAAGCTCAATTATAGAATTTTTTTTAATCTGTTTGCTTGATGTATTATTAGAAAATATAATGTTTTTTCAATATGTTTCATCATAAAGATAATATTTTCTAATAATATATTAAACAAACATATATAAATTTAATAAAATTAATTAATTCTTAAGCTTTGATTACACAAGAAACACCTACTAACAAAAAATTCGGGAATTCTTATTACTTAGAATCCACGAAACTCTTGGGACCTCGTGAACAGATTTCAGAGAGTCAATGTACTTAGATAAGAAGAGATTGCATCTTTATTTTTACTGAACTCTACCTAAAATTTAGCCTTTTCTTCAATTATGAATGTAAACAACAAACCACAGTAGAGAGTATTAAGAGTAACTGAGACTTTGCCAACAGTATAAATTACAAATGTTTTCGTATAGCATTATAGTTTCTGTTCATTATTATATCAAAAATTTCTTCTTTTAATATTCTGATAACTGTATTTCGCTGCAATTGGTTTCTTTTTTATTTCTACATGTTTTATTTTAAGCATTTAAAACACTGTTATGTAAAGGATTCCATAGTCTTTACCAGATTGCCAAACGGTCCCGTGGCAGAAAAAACGTTATCAACCATTAATTTAGATAAATTCGTACAAAAAACACAAGTAAAAATTGTATAAATTCTAGTAAAAATCAAATCTATACTGTAATCTATTGGTGATTTCTAGTAACCATATTTCAATAATTCAAAATTTTAAGAAAGGAATATTCTTATTCTTAACCCCAAATTTACTTATTTATAAAGATTTTTAAAGCTTAAATTACTTATAAAGAATATAATTACTAAAAGTTATAAAATTTCTATCTAATAAAGGGAATGTTTACAATTAAAATTATCCCTCCAGCAATGACAAGTTACTCTATCGAAAAAAAGGACAATTTCCTGGCGTCCCACTAACAGGAGGCACCAAACCAATCTTTCATAAAAAAAATATTTACCTCAGAAAATTCCCTCAAAGAAATATGTCTGTAATCAACACTGTACAAGGGACTCCCTAATTCAAATTTGCCTGGGCCCCATGAATGTATAACGCGTCACTGTCCACCTGTGGCCGAATGGGAAACCACCGAATAGTGGTCGTGTTCGTGTCTCATCAATGGCTATCCACGTGGAGTTTATCAGATTACTTTTACGTGTCAAATACCTAAATGGGGACCACTTTTCTACAGAAAATCCACCTAGAAGGCACCCCTCTTGGCAGATGGTTCCGGATTTCTGTTACCGTATCCCATTAAATTAAATGAATTAGAAAATTAAAAACCCACGTGTTTTTTTTTATAAAATATCATTTCAAATTGTATTATTTATCCCTTAGATATAAATGTACTTCAACAGAATTTATTACTTGCTAAATTTATTTATTTTTATACCTTTTTATTGTATAAATTTTTCGTAAATATTGATTTTACTCACCAAAAAATAAACATTGTTATTATATATGAAGACAAATTCGAAAATAAATTAAATAAATGCAATGATTGCCGAAAAGTAATTTTATTTACAATAAACATACGTTTGAAATTATTAAAATACATTCAAATAACTCAGGGAAGCGAAAGGTATTTGATATTATTCCTAACTTGGATACGATCCAGTTAAGCAAACTTTAAATAAATTTAAATTAATGATCTTCCACGTCATATATATCGAAATTTTTGAGGTAATCTTCATTTTAATGCTGTTAATTTTCCATTGTTATGATATTCTAAAGAGTATCCTTAATGAGAATTATGTAAGCTTCGTGAAATTCTTACATTGCTTTTGAATTATTATTATTATTATTATCTTAAATAACACTCTAATGTAGAAAAAACCTACACGTTCAGTATTAAATTTTTATCCAGAAGTAAATATTTATAAACAGAGCGATCAAAAAGTCAGAAACAACTTTTAAAAAATTCGTATTTCATATGAGGTTTCGCAGAAATATTCGAAACGACACAACTTGGGAATTTTTTTTATGTAAGGACATTTTATATAAATTTTAGTTGCAATTTCTGCTAGTAGGTAGCGCCGTTTAGAGAGTGGAGACATTATTGACGTCACAAAGTGATTTGATAAAAAGCAGAGATGTTAGAGTGTATACATGCGGGAATGTTGTTTGATTGTTTACGAGCACTACTAATGGCTACAATTTTCATAAAATGTTTGTATTTCTAAAAAATTCGGTGTCTTTCTGAATATTTCTGCGAAAACTTCATGTTTTTATGATCAAAATTAACTGAGATATGAATTTTCAAATTCTCTAACTTTTTGGGTGCCTAACAGTAGATGAATAAATAAAACCCATGAACGGGTTCCTTCTCACCACCGGATTGGTCACGTGTTTTCTGGGATTTCTTCACGTGTCTAACACCAAAATTCGGGCCAGTGCTCCATAAAAACTCCTCCAAAAAAGTATCCATCTTGGCAGATCGCCCTTGTCTCAATTGCTTTATTCTATCAATCCAATCCAATTTTGGTTGATTACACTGCATTTTCACAATACAACGTGGCCCAAATAAGCTTAGTTATTAACAACTTCTTTCATTTTAACTTAATAATTTAAAATATAAAATTAAAATCTAAATTAAGAAAATAAATCATAGACGTTAACACTCAACATGCGTTTACATTTTTTTTGGCACACGCTGTATTTGAAAGTATACAAATTAGCCTAATTTCCTATAGAATAAAATATCTAGAAATAAATAAAAGAAATGTTTTTTGCCGTAATAAAAATCATAAAAAAAAGTTGGAATACATTTTTTCCTTTTTAATTTTCATAATGCACCGTCGAATTTATTCTTGCAATTTGTAAAATTTTCCGCATTGGAGTGTGGATTTTTAAATAATTTTTTCAGATATTTATATTGATTTTGCTTTTTACTCAATTGATTTTCTTGCATATTTTAAAAGAGTGCAATGTAAAAAAATAATAAATCAGATTGATGCGAAGAAATTTGCGCATTTCTAATACCTTGCCTTAGAAATCTTGTTGCGTATTTTATAAAGTTTCCTTTTAAATTCTCACTTTATTTATTTATTTATAAATTTTATATAAAATTAGTTATAAATTCCCATCTGAATGTTTAATATTAACAAGAAGTGAAATTCGTTGTGTCAAAATATTACACTTTTTCCGAATTTGACGTCATTTGTATGTTTTTGTTATGAGGTAATAATGACGTCAACTTGACGCTTAGGTGCAACGTAAATTTTAAATTATGTACTGTCAACTTATATTAAATATGCATTTTCTATGTGAGAATAGTGGATAGTCTAGTTTTACGTCACTATGACATCATTTCAATCTTTTGTGTAAGTGAAAAATGACGTCAAATTTACGTAATAGCCTACACTATTGTAACAAAACGAATATATCTTAAATTTTACTGTTTACCTTTACAAACTATACCTTTTTACCTTTTTACACCTTAAATGTCAATATAGGTATTGAACTGTATAATTTATGGTTAATTTGCGTTAATTTTATTTAAAAATTCATAAAATTAATAAATGCTAAAACTATTTTTCTTTTTTTTATTTAATTTTACTATTTGTTTGTCAGTTACTATTTTACTATGTCAGTTTGTTCTGTCAAAAGGAAAAAAAAAAAATTACTAATAGAGGCAAAACTGGCGTTATAGTAGTTATAGTATCGACGAATCCATAGTCGCATGATATACAGTAGGCAATTGTATTTTTAAGTAACTTTATCTTCAAAATTTCTTCCTTAATTTAAAAATATTTTAGTGGTTTAAAGTCCACGATCGACTTTTTTAAGGTGCAGTTGTTTAGTACACTTTTTCGTCAGTTTGACGTCATTCTTATATGTTTTGCAAGAGGAAAATTCAAAATGACGTCAAATTTACGTAATAGGGTGCATTATTCTGACAAAAGGAATGCACTTGTACAGTGATTGATCTTTTGTACATGCTTTAAATTCTGTTTGTTTGATAATATTAAAGTGGTGTTCTGCTTCAATCGTTCAAGAAACGTTTTCACTTTTGCAGATGAGTAATACATAATAACACAATAAAACAAAATTAAATTCTTAATACATAAATTAATATATTTTAAAGTTAAATAATAACAATAATTTTATTTTATTTTTTTATTATTTAAGAGCATCTTAATCTACTTTATTACACAAATGTGTATTTTTCGTGTGATTTTACAGTTAACATTTAAATAGAGACCATTTTTCCATAGTGTCTTCACCTAAATAGAGACCATTTTCTATAGAAAGTTATCCTGAGAAGCATCTCCTTGGCATATCACCCATATGTTTGTACAGTACCTTATCCCATTAACCCAATCCATGCATAGATATGATTTCTGTAATATAATTCTTCAAGTAATTTTTGGTATAAAAAATATTTTCGACATTTAATATAAAATAAAACTCCATAAACTACTTAAACTACTGTATTGATACACCTATTTTGATCTAATTTCATGTATTTAAAACTCTAAAATGAAAATATTCATCTTTCTTCATAGACGATTTGGCTTAACCATTGCATTCAAATAATCCTTTTATTCTTATCATTATAGCGCCATTATTTTCTCAGTGGTAATTATTAAAAGTAAATAATTCTTTACGTAACTTCCTTCCACGTGTTTAAATAACACCAGAATAGTTGCAAGTGAGAGAATTTTAATTATAATTAAGTAGTGTATAAATATATTCATATTTATATACGTAAAATATCATACTTACGTAATAATTCTATGTAGAAAACAATCGTAAATACAGTACCCTCTTCTCTTTATTTGTACTTATGATTTAAATTATTATTATGAATTTTTTATATTTTTGTCACGTTTTTCTGATAGTTTTGTCCAGTCAAAACATTTTTTTAGCGTTATAAATTTTGTACAGTTGAGTTTTATCCAGAAAACAGACTCCAAAATACATATTAAAGCTGTAAAAGTGACATCCAAATTCCCATAAATTGGGCGGAGGCATTCATCTAAAAAAGATCAAATATGAAATTTCTTTATCTGGAAATATTTTTTGGACGTTTCCTCAATAAAATTAATGATTATTATTTTTTAAAAAGACAAAAAAATCGGTTTAAAGATATACCTTGTGTTATTTTCTAGTAGCATCTCTTGATATATTTCATAAAAAATACAAAAAAACTTGATGTATTTTTAGAAATTTCCAAAACATAACTTCAGATTTAATCAATAATATACTGTAAANTTCGAGGTGTTCTGAGTCCAAAAATATAGAAATGGGTCAAGAAATTACCTCTGGAGATCTTTTTGATCCTCAAGGAAATCGCCATATTTTTCCTGTTATATATAACAGCCGGAGAAGTAAAAGAGTTTGAATAATTTAAAATATATGACAATAGTTCTCAACCTGTGTTTCGTGGAACACAGGTGCTCTGCAAACTGTCCTCAAGAGTCTCTCAAAAAAAAAACAAAGAACTTTAAAGGTTTTATTGCAAATTAATTCCAATACAACAACATACTACTTTATTCTTAGACAATTCTATGTTTCTATTTTATTCAATACAATAAAGTTTATTAGTTTATTACTTCCTTGTTTCATGAGAATAGTAAACGTGAAATTGCTTATCGATTTTTGAGTATATTGATGCTAATGTTCCGCGCAATAAAAGAGTATATGAATGGCGTCGTGCCACTTTATCAAGAAGAACTGTACTTGAATAAATATCTAAAATATATAACACCTATATAATTAAGTTAAATTTTTATCTGAAGAGGATTACGACTACTTTTCTGCATGAGAATTTTGATGGCACACAGATAGAAAAGTATTCTTTGTATGATAAATAATTCTATTTCCATTAAGTAATGATAATTTTATTTTGAGGCAAATTTATGGAATATCACTAAACTATTGATATTGATTTTGTCTTTTATGTTTCTCTTCCATTTTTTAAGTGACACATCAAAGGGGTGAAGTAATTTACTTAAGTGAAAAGTTGAAAATAAAGTAGGATATGGATAATAATTAAAATTTTAATCAACCAATCAACTCTTTCCAGTAGAAACGTCTTAATTATTCTTACAGTTAATTATCTTTTCATTAACGCTGCTTTATGACCAGCAATATAGATAATACTTTTACACGCAATCTTTATTATAATCGCTACTATTCGTTTCATAAAATTATCATTGTCTATAAATTTTAGAAAACTTTTCTACAACGAATTGCTTAATGTTGTCAAGTTTAAAATTACATATGCAAACAACCCCATTTATAGTGTTTTTATGCCTGATTACCTTATTATAAATGCTATAAAATTGCTTTATTTCTAAAATATTTATGTGAAATATTCTTTACGTTTATCTGTTTAATCATAAAAGTAAAAAGAATTATAATGAGTGGAATAAATATACATTTGCTTACTTTTTCTATGAACTTTTCTTAAACTAAATGCACGATTCAAATTGTTTTTTCTATTATTTATATTATTATAACCTAAGAATTTTATGTTGTAATTGTTAATTATTGTTAATTTCTTAGATTCTGTTTACGAACTTTGAAGCTACTTTATCTAAGGATATTGTAAATTTACACTGTACATTTATAAACTTCATTAATTTTACAGTAATAAACAGTAAAATTAATGAAGTTTCTTTAGGATAAAGAATATTGTAAAAAAACTACGAAGTTATTACATGTCTAAGACACATCACATAACTCTTCTTACAGTTAGTTAGACATAGAAATAACTATTACAGAGGACTGGATTTAAATTTGTTCTGGCTCTAAGTTATAACATATAACAATCCCTTTCTTTCCACCAAACAATGATACATGCAAAATTTGAGGCCCTAAGCTGTGAACTCATAATGCGAGGCCATTTAGCTTATGTGCAAATGAGACCCTCTGTATAAAGTTACTATGTTTAAAGATGTAACATAAAAATTGTGAAGTTACTACAATGAAAAACTACGTAGTAGCTTCGTGTAAGAAGAATAATTCTTAGACGTCATCTACATAATTCTTAGACAAAGCTAAAAAATTCTTAGACACGAAATTCTTTTACATAATTCTTAGACAAAGTAAACTGTTCTTAGACATACTAAATAACCTTTAAATATAAATTTTTTTATTGTAATTTAAATATCTTCTGCTGCAAATACATTAATTTTAAAAAAATGTATTATTTTTAAAACGTAATACAGTAAATTGTCGTAATGACAATTCACTCAATTATTTAAAGTATTTAATTAATTTAACATTACTTCTGAAAAATTTTAAGTATATATTTTTTAAATAATCTTTTTTATTGGAATGAGATAAGAGGTTCACTTGTTGCCTAGTTTGTATCATTTTAGCAAAACATCTCAATCGTCGACATGCCTTTTCCTCTTCCACCCGGGGATAAATACGAGAAATTTTATTTCTCTGGTGTGATAAGAGAAGGAAGCTATCGCTAGACGACACCATTAAACTCGTTTGTGACGACCAGAAAGGAATGATAGGATTACCCAACTTCTTTCTTCGTCAAATCGTTATTTAAGCGTTAATTTGGATCTGACCTTCTGTACAGAATTGCACAAGCAGATGTTACGCAAATAAATAAATAAATAATGTTTCTCTTTGGCTTAAACTTGATATATTTTTCATTACTGTAAGTTTTTCATTAAAGGTATTTTCAGAATTTGCACGGTGATGAAAAATACAGTAAACCATTTATGATTTATTGTGGAGAATAAAGTACTTACAGATGCTTTAATTTTTATTCTTTTATAAGGAAATAATGTTTTATTATACAAAAAATATACTGTACGTTTATTTAAAGAATCTGTTTTCGTAGGGAAAACTTATTGGGATCGTCATATAAAGAGAAAAAAAAAAACACTCTAGCCACGTGTTGCGTAACTTTCCTGGCAACAATATTTAAAATTGTGTGTGGCGCCATCTGTTATGATATTTTATTATGGAAATTATTTTACATTATTAATTATTATAAAATGGCAAAAAGCTTAATTTTGAGGGTAGAAATGAGTTTTATATATATAAAAAAATTGTAAATGCTAATATCGAGTAAAATCTTCGTAAAATCCGACTCCACTCGAGATACAACACACGACTTTTAACAATCAAATTCTAATATACAAACCTCCCTGCAAAATTTTAGACATTTTCAACAAAAGGCACAGTAATTATTAAACTTCAAATTGGGTAAACAAAATCGTGTCCCCCCCCACACACTAACATCCATACATACAGGAAAAAAGAATTTTTTTTTTTTTTTTTCATTTCTCGACGTTTCGAGGTGTTCTGAGTCCAAAAATATAGAAATGGGTCAAGAAATTACCTCTGGAGATCTTTTTGATCCTCAAGGAAATCGCCATATTTTTCCTGTTATATATAACAGCCGGAGAAGTAAAAGAGTTTGAATAATTTAAAATATATGACAATAGTTCTCAACCTGTGTTTCGTGGAACACAGGTGCTCTGCAAACTGTCCTCAAGAGTCTCTCAAAAAAAAAAAACAAAGAACTTTAAAGGTTTTATTGCAAATTAATTCCAATACAACAACATACTACTTTATTCTTAGACAATTCTATGTTTCTATTTTATTCAATACAATAAAGTTTATTAGTTTATTACTTCCTTGTTTCATGAGAATAGTAAACGTGAAATTGCTTATCGATTTTTGAATATATTGATGCTAATGTTCCGCGCAATAAAAGAGTATATGAATGGCATCGTGCCACTTTATCAAGAAGAACTGTACTTGAATAAATATCTAAAATATATAACACCTATATAATTAAGTTAAATTTTTATCTGAAGAGGATTACGACTACTTTTCTGCATGAGAATTTTGATGGCACACAGATAGAAAAGTATTCTTTGTATGATAAATAATTCTATTTCCATTAAGTAATGATAATTTTATTTTGAGGCAAATTTATGGTGTATCACTAAAATATTGATATTGATTTTGTCTTTTATGTTTCTCTTCCAATATTCTAGTCAATCTATGATACTGCTTTTACATAAATTGCAATTTCTATAAAATTAACAGAATTTTTATATTTAATACAATACAATAAAAATGGTTAAAATACATAATAGATATATTTGATAAAAATGAACGAAAATGCATTTTGTTTAGTCGTAAAATAAAAAATTTTCGTCAATAATCTCTGTCTCCTTTGGTTATAAAACAACTTAAAATGCTAAAAATAAAACTGATAAACTTTATTTTTAATTTTTAAGCAGATTTTATTTAATAAAATTAATTCGAAAATTTTGATAGATTTTTTTTTCCTTAATAAATCTTTGTGCGGATTCCTTGAGATAATTGGCATTAATTACTTCAATATAAGAAGATTTTCGGGCATTTACGTCATTAATTAATTTTTTTATTCGTTATTTTGAATTATTTTCTTGTAATTATAATGGTATTATAATTTATTATCTACTCTTGTACGTTATGAGGAGACAGGCCTAGTTACTAATCCTAACAAGTTAAAAATTGTATTAAAGTGGAATATAATTTCAAATTCTGGCAATTTCTTATTTTTCGCTCTTTTATTAATCTGGATTTTTTAATATATTCATCAAAAATATGTGGTAAATGCTTAGAAAATAAAGAATTTCAGATAATCACACGCTTAATTTATGATTTTTATAACAATCTTTCCCGTATTTTCTCTTAATTAAGCTCTTGTATATTTTTTAAATAATCTTTTTTATTGGAATGAGATAAGAGGTTCACTTGTTGCCTAGTTTGTATCATTTTAGCAAAACATCTCAATCGTCGACATGCCTTTTCCTCTTCCACCCGGGGATAAATACGAGAAATTTTATTTCTCTGGNGAAAATAAAGACTTTCAGATAATCACACGCTTAATTTATGATTTTTATAACAATCTTTCCCGTATTTTCTCTTAATTAAGCTCTTGTGTATAGAAATTCACAATTTAGTGTGAGCATAATTAAGACATTTAGATGAAAATAAAAGACATGACAGATTTTGCTTGGATATTTTACAATTTATATTTGAGAATGTTTATCTCTTCAGCTCTATCGATTTCGATTCTGCTATTTTATATAGCATAATACACAATTTCTATTGAAATACAGCAATTATCATAGTGTACATCGTTCATATAACAGGCCAAAGACTTTTATATAAACGATCCACACTATCTTCAGATTGATAAAGAACATGCTATAACCTACTTCATTGACATATCTGATCCTAATAAATGTGACTCACAGCAAAAATACACTAGAAAGAGTATCAGATATAAGGATCTGTGCATTGAAAACAAGAGTCAATGATGAGATAGGTGATGCAATCCTATTATTTTTATTCCATAAGTATCATCCCTTGAATAGTATGTGGATTTTAGACTTATACAATTAAACAACAAAAAGAAGCTATTCTAAACACTTACAACAATTCAATTCTTAAATTCTGGTATCACAAACCAATATATCATGCTAATATGTGAAAAGCATTACGTAGTATTTAACATTACAAAAGTAATGTAAAATTAAAAGACGAATCTCTTCTTGTAAGTTACTGTACTTAATTAAATGGGGAAAATAACATCACTCAGAAACAAAAATATATGATTAAGCCGTTTATAATAACGCAAAAATTACATATATATATATAAATTACAACGAGTAATAATCATATATTAGTTGCATAAGTCTCAAGTCTGAAAAAATTCGATGTTTATCAATATTAGATCATTCATTTCTGATCGAAGAAAGATCTATAATATACTAAGAATATCGCGCGAGTCTGTCGTGTTGCGATAGAATTGAGGCAAGGCGTTGCGTTTTTATAATGAAAAAAATTTTTTAATTAGTATTAGTATATAAAAATTATCTTTTGCTTCATCTAAACCAGCGCTGACAGATATCTGAATGTGTATGTAAGGACGTGTGTGTGTGTATGTGTGTATGAATGTGTATGAGAGTGAGAGAGAGAGATTGTGTGTGTATGAAAATGGTTACCGGCCAAACGAGAAGAAAAATCTTTATAATCGGTCAGTGTCGATTGCTTAGTTCTTGTGTTTTGCTTATTTCTGGCGCCCATATTTTGTTAGGCACGCGGAGCAAGGGCATGGTCATTTTGTTCCCACTGTATCTCGAAAACGAATCCACATACCTTCATTTTTTATTATTTTTTGGATTCCTAGTCGCAATTAATTGAAAATGGTAAAGTTTAATCAAAATCGATGGATAAAATTTTGAGAATTAACACAATTCTGTAAGTAACAAAAAAGATGCTACGTAAAGGCACCGTCTCAAATATTACATTATTATTGTTATTTATTTATTTATTTATTGCTTTAATATATTTCCATATTAGAAATGAGAAGATATATAAGAAGATGGTGCACGTCTTTCAAGATTTACGAACTACAGTACGTTGATGCTATTTCATTTTATTAAAATTCTTGATAATATCAGTCATATATAACATTCATTGACTATGGAGGTTGCTTCAAAGAGAGAAACTTTCTTTTATTAATTGTATAAATATTTCTTAGAATATCTTTAAAAATAAATAATATTCCAGTACATTCACGTTATCAAACGAAGTATCTACAATCACGAATCCGTATTATTTTTTTAAAATTTGATTTCTATATTCTCATTGATTTTTATTATTTTTATCTCCGTGATTGCTTTACATACTTAAACAAAAATGAATCCTGATTTTTTATAGTTTATGTCTTATTTTTCTTATTTATTTTTCAATTAGCTAAAAATAATAATAATGTAAATTATACTTTTAATGATCAGAACTGGACTTAGACTTATGGCCCTAAGCTATAACAGATATCATTATTTTGTGGATGGCCCTTCTTCTCTACCAATTAATGATAAGTGTAAAAATATGAGGCTCTAATTGACTCATAAAACGAGACCCCAGGCTAGAGCACGTTTAGCTTATATGCAAATCTCGCCCGGAATATAATGATGGATACCATTAAGAATCCTCAAAATTGCCTGTTTGATTATTAAATTCACTAGTATTCCTCTAAAGAATACTACTTGAAGACATCCAATATTACTCTAAAAGATTAGTATCAGTCTAAAGAATATACAATCACTTTAAAAAGAGTGTAACTAAATCCCATTATACTCTTTTTTTAATTAATTACAGTCTAAATAATGTAGAGAGTGATTAGTTCTTATATGTTTTAAGATACAATATAAAGAGTTAAGGCATTAAATAATTAAACCCTAGTGTAATTATTTAAGAGGTGTTAAGTAATTCAACTCTTTAGAGTGTAATTGAATAATCTAGAAAAAGTATTTTATGTACAGTAAAACCTGTCCAAAACGAAACCTTAATAAAACAGAAACCTGCCTAAACGGGAAAAATATTCCGTACTGTACGAGTCCGCTCTACACAGGTTTCGCTGTTTACATTAGTGATTCCCACAGTGGGCACTACCCCTTTTGAGGGTGATAGTGTCCACTGTGGTAGAATACTCAAGGGGGCTAGAAGGAGGTGATGGAAGACAAAAAGACAAAAGGGGTAAAAATTCATTTTGAACAAACAAACAAAAACATTATAAGAAATGCTCATATATGCAGTAAAAGGGGATTGTAGCCCGAAAAATTTAGGTAACACTGCTCTAAATGGTCTAAAATTCTATGATAGAAGTTTAATGATTCATTTAATTGTTTATTTAAAAAAACTTGAATTTTTAAGGAAAAAAATATTTGAGGTTTTTAAGGTAAAAAAAATTATGTAAAGAAAATAAATACAAGTAAACAAATGACATTTTACAAAAATAAATTCGCTTGACAAAATAGGTCTTAGTAGATCCTTTTACAAATATTTAAAACGTTAAAAATATATATCATGTGAAAACTTTTAAGACTTGTTTCCCACTTTTTCCTATGATAAATTGTCGGAGGTTTTTCCTTTTATACCAAATTCTTCCTTAGTTTATTGTAAAAACGTACTTTTATCGTTTGTAAAATGAATTATTTTTCTACTTTATTCCCCTTAAAAAAATCTGTAAAAACTATAATAATTTAATTTGGCAAGCGTGACTTAAGAGAAATTATTTGAAATACTAAGTACACCATAAAAAATGATAAGCTTACTTTAAACAAGATTATGTATATTTTGAATTAATGTCGTGTTCATGAAAGCATTAATATAAAAAAATATTTTAAAATAAATTTAAGATATTTAATTGAATTATTTTCTATTTTGCGAGGTTTTTTGTGTGAGAGTTTCTGGAATCCTTTTTCCAATTCGTATCACAATCAATAGAAGTTAACAATTATTTAATAATGTGTAGATCCTCTTCTACTATCAATAACATTCCACACATGTTTGGTATAGTGTTAGCTAATTTTTCTAGTTTATGGTCTTGAATTTTTTCCAATAATTAAACAATTACTTGTCTCATTTTTGTGTGTGTTTAGTAACATTTACTACATAAATTTTCTATACGATTTAAATCTGTGTTTTTTGCATTTTTCAGAAACTTTAATTAAATTTCTAAGATTGCTACATGAGAAATTACTCATATCATTATGTTCTTTGATTATTTTAATTGTTCCTTTAATCGTTTTGTTTGTGTTTCATTCTTTCTTTGCTGTTTCGGATTTGAAAAATTTAGTATGTTATGTTATGAAAATAATAACTTGCAATAGAAAAATTGCAAGGTATCTTAAATGTATATCTTGCAATTGTTTTGTTGCTTAGTTCATTACAATTTTCTTGGGATTACTCCCTAAAAATCTTTTAACTTTTCATTTTACTAAATTGCTTACTCTGCTTTTGTTTGGACGACTTACAGTCACACGTTTATATGATTCGAATTTAATTTTCTTAATAGTTTTGTTACTAATTTCCAAAGCTTTTGAATATTACTTGTTGCTACGGACATTAACAGCGTTATTTATAAATGACAGTACTTCATTCTCAGAAGGCCTGATGGTCAAGTCTAATTAAGATAGCAGCCTACTTCTCTGAGGGATCCGAGATCGAATCCGGACGGGTGCTCAGAGCAAAACAATCCTGGATAGTAGCGCACTATCCTAGGACAAAAAGGGCAATTTCCTGGGATTCCCCCAAAAATGTCCCTAAACAATCTTTTATAAAAACTATTTTCCCCAAAACAATTCTCCTGGAAAGAAAATGTCTAGTCAACACTGTACGTGGGGCTTCCTAATTCAAATTTGCCTGTGCCCCATGAAGCTGTAAAGTGCTATTGTTCTTGTGGTCATCCAAGAATTTTTCGGGGTGGTCAGTCCAGATATGTCGAGCCCAATTCCTCTCCCGGCTGCTTCATTGTGACCCTGACCGAACTCATAGCGGGCTTGTTAAAAAAGGTCCTCTTAGTGTCCACAGAGAGAAGAGAGTTAAAAAAACCCTTCATCTTTAGTTAATTCACGAATTTTGACATATAAAACTATTCCAGATTTATAAAAATTTAATAAATATTCAAAAACACTACAATCCTATATATTTTCTTGCTGAAATTCATTAACAAACGTTTGCAAGAGATCGAACGAATCTCTAATTACGTGGTTCTATTAAAGTGTATATTCTGTAATTTAAGTTTAATAACTTGACCTTGAGCTGAGGTCACAAATGCCATCGTCAGAGGAAGGATGTCGTTATAACACTGGGTCAGAATCATAGCACTTTATTGTCAAGTATCTATGAAGCTTGTGGAAATATTTGATGAATCAATCGCTTTAGATAACAAATTGCTATTGCAATTTCTACTTTTTATCTATTGCATTGTTTGTTTGGATCTCTATCTTGAAGATTAAATGGGATGTATTTGCAGTCTGCAAGACTAATCGATTTTGATGTGAATAATGTGTTTGTCTGAAATATTCCCTCTTTGTGTCTGTTCGTTTGTTATGTTGGCTTTTATGTACAAGCTATCTCCTTCATTGTAAATGAAGAGAGTTAACTTCTCAATAGAAAAGTTTTGCTGATTTCTCTATATCAATAATATTATTTTCAGTTTTCTTTCTGAAATTGCTTAAATTCCTATAAATTAGGCACGATATTAATAAGCAATTTGATGATCAATGTTTAACTTTCTTTTTAGTCCGTGTTTAATGTGTCATTATTATAAAAATTAAAATTTTTGTAGGCATCTCTCTTTCTCTCTCTCTCTCTCTCTCTTTTATCCTTTTGAAATCGGAAACAACCAATTTCTCTTTTAATGTTTTGCATTAGCTAACTCAAATTCCATTTTTATAAGTATATCTTTCAAAAAGACCGTTCTTCTTAATGTAGAAAATACATTAGAAAACTGATTCGAAATTGAAAAAAGAATTCCATGAAATATATTTACGTTTCTATAAATGTATTACAGTGAAATCTGGCTAAAACGGAATCTGAACAGAACGAAACCTATTTAAACGGAAAATAAACATTGGAACCGAGCGATATTTTATATTAAATTTAATTATAAACCTGTCTAACGCGGAAACGAAACAGGTTTCGGGATACAAAGAACGTCACTTAACCTGGATAAAACAGAAAACTAGCGTTTCACTCGTTGACAAATAAACAAAATCGACTTCAGTTATGAAGTCAGCACTGACAAGTAAGAGTAATAAACTGTATTCCAAGGACAATTCTTCTCATCTTGTCAGAGAAACGAAGCTTGCGTGGAAGCCCAAAGTCTTTGTTGAAATTCAATAGAATGGATTCAAGCAAAAAATATAATTCGCTGAAAACAATGAGAATGGGTAAAACGTACAAGTGCTGCCCATTCACTTGTACGGAGAAGTTAGTAACTAACTAGTGCCGATTATTCAAGAACAAGTTGATTAAAATTGTTTGTAATTACAGAGATTAAAGCTAACGATTAATCGAAGTATTAAAATTTCTCGGAAGTCAGATTGCAGAATAACTTGCTTTCTGTACAATAGTAATGCGATTAGAATTTCCGACACAAGTTCTTGGTACTCGAATTGCATCGTTCTTGTGTGAATTTACAAGGATCACATCCTAAAACTTTCAGTATTCAAATATCTAGTACAAGTTCTCAGAAACAAGATTTTTTTAGAATCGATTAGTTCTCAATTCTTCATTAGAATACTTTCATCTTTAGTTGAAATCGGTGGATTAATCTGAATTAAATCTAGTAATATTTTTTTTACGCATGTAAAAGTAATTTTACTATAAAAATGAAAAATGAATCTAACTTTGACATTTATCTGTTATAGTTTAAAGATTAAAAAAATAAGAAGAAAGACACTAAAACTGTTCAAGACGGTAACTTGCCAAACCGGAAAAAATCGAAATCGCGTGATTCCGGTTTACACAGATTTCACTGTTTTAATATATGATTTTTCCACTTTTTAATGACATTTATGCTCATAAAATATCATATAAACCATAAATATTATACGAGTACACTTTTTCTTAATCATAACAAACTCGACATGGAAAGAAATATATTGATATGATAATGTACTGTACATCCGCAGAGAATTTTCCAGGGGGGAGCTTGGAGACAAATAATTAAATCAATAATTTTTATTTAATTATTTAATTTTTGGATGTTTTTCATAAGTAGATTATAGAATACAGTATTGTATCAAAGTGCACCGGTGCATAGTCGAGGATATAATGTAAGTTTACATATATCAATCACTTTTACAATTATAATTTGTGGAATCGAGTAAAGAATTCTACAAATTTTGCCTTCCTATGCGGATGCCCATGCTTTCTATGTTTGATAAACAATAACTTTCATCCATAACAAGTTATTTTTCATTTTGCTTATAATAGTAATTATGTTTTCCAGTTGGAATATTGTCGTTACGCATATATGGATTTATATACATTTCAATACATATCAAACGAATAAATCATGAAGCAAAATTCACTTTTAAGATTAGTTAATGTTTATATTTGGCTTTACAAAAAAAAATCATTTTTGTAATAATTATAATTTTGTATAGACAAGTTATGACAATGTTTACAATAAAGTATTTTATAAGCTTAATAAAAGTTTGAAGCTTTGTTATCAATTTGCTATTCCCTACACTTCTCTTACGTGAAAATTAAATGATATTTTTATTTCTTATTGATTGTATACGTGTGATTTTTTATTGTAGATAATTTTTTACGCTTTATTCTTTTATTTAATGACTAGAGATGGTAATAATCGAGAATTTCAGACGAATCTTTTGTTAGTTATAGTAATGATACAAAAATATCGTTAATTAAAACATTAATCTTGTATGTAAAATTAATTAATATTTTATTAATTTATTATAAAAACATATATATAACATTACATAATTTTTATATAACAGCTCAAGAATGAATTTATTCAGAGAATATTACGACAACACATTTTTAGAGTACAAAAAAACGAAATATAGGATGATTCAGACAGGCTGTATTTAGACATTTATCATTGAAGGAGCGTGGATCATAAATGAAAGATACTTTATTTTGTTACGGCGTTTTTATGATACAATGGATATGTTTGTTTGTTATATAACGATGGAATTTTTGACTGAATCCAGAAACTGATTTTGCCGATTGTTACCTAAGACTGATACCAATAGTTCATACAAAAAGCCAGTCAAGGAGGATGGCTCTCCTCCCCTATTCTCTCCATATTTCATGCCCTTTCTTTATACTGCTGTATTTCTTTCTATTCCAAACATATATATATATATTTCTTTTGTTTTTCGTGGCATGATTTTGACGACTATTTAGTAGAACCACAGATATTGATGGGTGTCTGTTCCATTCAAACCACCCAGCAGTTTCACCCCTGGATCCAGACAAAGATTCCACCGTTATATAACAAATAAATATATCCGTTATAACGTAAAAATTCCATAAAATAAAATAAAATATTTTCCATTTATGATCCATAAGACCTTCTGAAAATATATTTCCAAATTATCTTTTAAAGATATCGACAATAAGAGTTATGGTGAATTTGTTTTTATGATATCATCAACACATTTAAAATTTCCAGAAAAATTGTATAATATTTTTGTACAGCACATCCTGATTTTTTATTATAATGAAAATTTTTAATAGTAATAATAAAGAAATCTGGATTACAGATCACAAAAAATATCAAGTGATACACGTTCCAAGGAAATACAGGGTAAATCAATCTTCATACAAAACACAGACCATTTGAAAGAGTGTACTTGTGATATTTGTATGTACAGTACAGTACATAACAGCAGGCGTGTTAACATGCATTTGTAAGTGCATTCAGCCACATATCTTGTAATTTATAAATGTCTACATAACAGTGGCGTACCGTCATTAGAAGCGGTGAATGCGCCGCTTCCCTTGTATTTTCTAAAAAATAAATACATATAAATTTTAATTATATGAAAATAATCGCACAATATTTTATTATAACCGCATTATGTATCTTATTACAAATTTCTATACTACACGTGAAAGAAAAAAAGTAAAATTGCTATTGTATATTCGAATATTAGTGGCAGAGTGGAAGCGCTGTATTGTCAGCTTCCAAACAGCCAGATTCGCGCATGCGCTTTACGGAACACCAACATCACCCGGTTTAGCTGGTGGGAGCCTAGGACCTTGGGTGTAAGCTACACACGTATAACGCTTTCAATTCTATCCAGGACCGGTTATGGGTTGTTAGCCGCCCTCGCCCAATTATGTGAATCACGAGTAGATTTATAACTTAACCCAAACGATAAGAATTTACTGGTATGTTTTTATGATAGTTTTGTATAGTTGACAAGAGTTTTAAAAAATCCATTAAAATATTTGATATTTTTATTCCGCTCTCCGATTTTATATTACTCACGGATTTCAATGTTAAACCAGTGATATTACGATTTCGTATGTCCCATCTTTAAGGGGATGTAGAAAAAACGTGTACAATTCTTGAATAATGTTAAAAAATTAACTGTTACTTTGGTAGCATAATTTACAAGTAAATTTAATGAATAAGAGAGATGCATGAGATACAGAAAAAGCTCTAGAATTTATTTTCCTTAAATTTACGATTTATGTATCCGTTTGTCATAAAAATTTGTCTTTCCACTTTTTCCTCGAGACTACAAATATTCGAGTACAAAGTAACTGGTTTCGACTTATTTCTACTTAAGAAGTAGTTAAATAATTAAGCGATTAGNTTTAGTCCGTGTTTAATGTGTCATTATTATAAAAATTAAAATTTTTGTAGGCATCTCTCTTTCTCTCTCTCTCTCTCTCTCTTTTATCCTTTTGAAATCGGAAACAACCAATTTCTCTTTTAATGTTTTGCATTAGCTAACTCAAATTCCATTTTTATAAGTATATCTTTCAAAAAGACCGTTCTTCTTAATGTAGAAAATACATTAGAAAACTGATTCGAAATTGAAAAAAGAATTCCATGAAATATATTTACGTTTCTATAAATGTATTACAGTGAAATCTGGCTAAAACGGAATCTGAACAGAACGAAACCTATTTAAACGGAAAATAAACATTGGAACCGAGCGATATTTTATATTAAATTTAATTATAAACCTGTCTAACGCGGAAACGAAACAGGTTTCGGGATACAAAGAACGTCACTTAACCTGGATAAAACAGAAAACTAGCGTTTCACTCGTTGACAAATAAACAAAATCGACTTCAGTTATGAAGTCAGCACTGACAAGTAAGAGTAATAAACTGTATTCCAAGGACAATTCTTCTCATCTTGTCAGAGAAACGAAGCTTGCGTGGAAGCCCAAAGTCTTTGTTGAAATTCAATAGAATGGATTCAAGCAAAAAATATAATTCGCTGAAAACAATGAGAATGGGTAAAACGTACAAGTGCTGCCCATTCACTTGTACGGAGAAGTTAGTAACTAACTAGTGCCGATTATTCAAGAACAAGTTGATTAAAATTGTTTGTAATTACAGAGATTAAAGCTAACGATTAATCGAAGTATTAAAATTTCTCGGAAGTCAGATTGCAGAATAACTTGCTTTCTGTACAATAGTAATGCGATTAGAATTTCCGACACAAGTTCTTGGTACTCGAATTGCATCGTTCTTGTGTGAATTTACAAGGATCACATCCTAAAACTTTCAGTATTCAAATATCTAGTACAAGTTCTCAGAAACAAGATTTTTTTAGAATCGATTAGTTCTCAATTCTTCATTAGAATACTTTCATCTTTAGTTGAAATCGGTGGATTAATCTGAATTAAATCTAGTAATATTTTTTTTACGCATGTAAAAGTAATTTTACTATAAAAATGAAAAATGAATCTAACTTTGACATTTATCTGTTATAGTTTAAAGATTAAAAAAATAAGAAGAAAGACACTAAAACTGTTCAAGACGGTAACTTGCCAAACCGGAAAAAATCGAAATCGCGTGATTCCGGTTTACACAGATTTCACTGTTTTAATATATGATTTTTCCACTTTTTAATGACATTTATGCTCATAAAATATCATATAAACCATAAATATTATACGAGTACACTTTTTCTTAATCATAACAAACTCGACATGGAAAGAAATATATTGATATGATAATGTACTGTACATCCGCAGAGAATTTTCCAGGGGGGAGCTTGGAGACAAATAATTAAATCAATAATTTTTATTTAATTATTTAATTTTTGGATGTTTTTCATAAGTAGATTATAGAATACAGTATTGTATCAAAGTGCACCGGTGCATAGTCGAGGATATAATGTAAGTTTACATATATCAATCACTTTTACAATTATAATTTGTGGAATCGAGTAAAGAATTCTACAAATTTTGCCTTCCTATGCGGATGCCCATGCTTTCTATGTTTGATAAACAATAACTTTCATCCATAACAAGTTATTTTTCATTTTGCTTATAATAGTAATTATGTTTTCCAGTCGGAATATTGTCGTTACGCATATATGGATTTATATACATTTCAATACATATCAAACGAATAAATCATGAAGCAAAATTCACTTTTAAGATTAGTTAATGTTTATATTTGGCTTTACAAAAAAAAATCATTTTTGTAATAATTATAATTTTGTATAGACAAGTTATGACAATGTTTACAATAAAGTATTTTATAAGCTTAATAAAAGTTTGAAGCTTTGTTATCAATTTGCTATTCCCTACACTTCTCTTACGTGAAAATTAAATGATATTTTTATTTCTTATTGATTGTATACGTGTGATTTTTTATTGTAGATAATTTTTTACGCTTTATTCTTTTATTTAATGACTAGAGATGGTAATAATCGAGAATTTCAGACGAATCTTTTGTTAGTTATAGTAATGATACAAAAATATCGTTAATTAAAACATTAATCTTGTATGTAAAATTAATTAATATTTTATTAATTTATTATAAAAACATATATATAACATTACATAATTTTTATATAACAGCTCAAGAATGAATTTATTCAGAGAATATTACGACAACACATTTTTAGAGTACAAAAAAACGAAATATAGGATGATTCAGACAGGCTGTATTTAGACATTTATCATTGAAGGAGCGTGGATCATAAATGAAAGATACTTTATTTTGTTACGGCGTTTTTATGATACAATGGATATGTTTGTTTGTTATATAACGATGGAATTTTTGACTGAATCCAGAAACTGATTTTGCCGATTGTTACCTAAGACTGATACCAATAGTTCATACAAAAAGCCAGTCAAGGAGGATGGCTCTCCTCCCCTATTCTCTCCATATTTCATGCCCTTTCTTTATACTGCTGTATTTCTTTCTATTCCAAACATATATATATATATTTCTTTTGTTTTTCGTGGCATGATTTTGACGACTATTTAGTAGAACCACAGATATTGATGGGTGTCTGTTCCATTCAAACCACCCAGCAGTTTCACCCCTGGATCCAGACAAAGATTCCACCGTTATATAACAAATAAATATATCCGTTATAACGTAAAAATTCCATAAAATAAAATAAAATATTTTCCATTTATGATCCATAAGACCTTCTGAAAATATATTTCCAAATTATCTTTTAAAGATATCGACAATAAGAGTTATGGTGAATTTGTTTTTATGATATCATCAACACATTTAAAATTTCCAGAAAAATTGTATAATATTTTTGTACAGCACATCCTGATTTTTTATTATAATGAAAATTTTTAATAGTAATAATAAAGAAATCTGGATTACAGATCACAAAAAATATCAAGTGATACACGTTCCAAGGAAATACAGGGTAAATCAATCTTCATACAAAACACAGACCATTTGAAAGAGTGTACTTGTGATATTTGTATGTACAGTACAGTACATAACAGCAGGCGTGTTAACATGCATTTGTAAGTGCATTCAGCCACATATCTTGTAATTTATAAATGTCTACATAACAGTGGCGTACCGTCATTAGAAGCGGTGAATGCGCCGCTTCCCTTGTATTTTCTAAAAAATAAATACATATAAATTTTAATTATATGAAAATAATCGCACAATATTTTATTATAACCGCATTATGTATCTTATTACAAATTTCTATACTACACGTGAAAGAAAAAAAGTAAAATTGCTATTGTATATTCGAATATTAGTGGCAGAGTGGAAGCGCTGTATTGTCAGCTTCCAAACAGCCAGATTCGCGCATGCGCTTTACGGAACACCAACATCACCCGGTTTAGCTGGTGGGAGCCTAGGACCTTGGGTGTAAGCTACACACGTATAACGCTTTCAATTCTATCCAGGACCGGTTATGGGTTGTTAGCCGCCCTCGCCCAATTATGTGAATCACGAGTAGATTTATAACTTAACCCAAACGATAAGAATTTACTGGTATGTTTTTATGATAGTTTTGTATAGTTGACAAGAGTTTTAAAAAATCCATTAAAATATTTGATATTTTTATTCCGCTCTCCGATTTTATATTACTCACGGATTTCAATGTTAAACCAGTGATATTACGATTTCGTATGTCCCATCTTTAAGGGGATGTAGAAAAAACGTGTACAATTCTTGAATAATGTTAAAAAATTAACTGTTACTTTGGTAGCATAATTTACAAGTAAATTTAATGAATAAGAGAGATGCATGAGATACAGAAAAAGCTCTAGAATTTATTTTCCTTAAATTTACGATTTATGTATCCGTTTGTCATAAAAATTTGTCTTTCCACTTTTTCCTCGAGACTACAAATATTCGAGTACAAAGTAACTGGTTTCGACTTATTTCTACTTAAGAAGTAGTTAAATAATTAAGCGATTAGGGAATTGGGGACATAAATAAAACCCTGATGAAAGAGCCGAAATTTTACTTAAACAAAAGCCTAACCGAACCAATCTCTAGCCGAGTACAGTGGGACTGATTTCTTCGAAATATTAGATGTAATAAAGACAGACATTTTTCCAGTTCAACGAGGGTGACCGAAAAGTTGTAAATTTTGGAAATTTTCGTGGACAACACCTGGTCCTAAAATGAATTAGAAAACGAACGACGGACAATCTATTAAGTTTAACATATTTAGATTTTTACAGCTATGGTGAGAAACGTTTAAAATTTACAACAACCCTGTCGCGTCTTTTGAGATATACTAGTGATGCAAATAAACAGGCATTTGACATTGACCGGTATGGGCACCCTTGGGATTTGGCAGCCCACGTGCATGTACAATACACACCGCACACCTAGCAGGACCATCTCTGATTCCACTCGTAGGGAGCTATTTGACTAAGTGGTTAAGATTTAAAGAGTAAAGAATATTTTATGTTATTTTTATGTACGTTTCATTACAAAGTTATATTTAATTATAATTTTCTTTAAAAGTATATTCATACAATTGAAGAATGTTTTGTACCAGGTATGTATATCCACCACACATTTTATTTCACCAAGTAAGTTTTTATAATTTTATTTTTAATTTTAGCCCTTATATCGTGGCTAGCGATTCGGAATGTAATTGCGATATTGAAAATTTATTTTAAAAAAGTTTTGGCTCGAGATCATATAATGAAAAAGAAAACATTATTAAAAGAGAAAGGCCAATGCCTAAGTTAAATATAAACACTTCAATAAAAAAATTTGTTCGACATTTTCACGATAAAATGGCTCTGTAAATGCATAAAAATGCATTTACAGAGTGAAATTAGTGTGTGGAATAAGAATGTCTTTGACAATTTAGCTGGCAAAAGACACGAAAAATCGTCGATTCTTTCGTATTTGAAGCAATTTGGAAATCGAAGCGGAATAGAATTTAACATTAGTAAATAATATAAAATAAATATTGAAAATTATAACGAGATAGTTACGGTTAATAGATATATTATATCTAAATAAATAGATGTTATATGTTTTTATCAAAGCAAGAATTGGCATTTAGAGGGCATATGGAATATATTGGATCTAATAACAGAGGTAATTATATTGAACTTGTTTATTTATTAAGTACGTCAGATAAGTAATCTATTAAAAATACATTTAAAGAAAGAATTAACTGATTGCCCCTGGAAGTCGGCTTCTTATAGAAACAGCTTCCCTATCATCAAATGTCACGGCACGCCACTGCTACATAATAAAGCATACTCTTTGTCTATGTATGGAATCAACCTGCATATAATTGAAGAAAAGATTTCTAGTCATTTCAGGACTGTCACTGATTTTTATTTATGACTTTATCTGTGAAATTTACATTTAAATGTATAAAAATTTGCTGAAAAAAAGCAGAATAAAATTGCTACAAGAAATCGTAGACACAAACAACCCCGTGGCTCCTAAAGAGATATATATCAATTGTAATGAAATCGGGACTTAAAAAGTTAAGCTATACTTACAAGACATAAAAATAGGCTATTTTCTGTCGAAATGGGAAAAATTATTGTCTTATGAGTCAACAGATCGACAATGATAAAACGACACTAGCTCACAATAGTGTCTCATCGATATTAATTCATTTGGATTTTGTCACCAGAAATGGCATTGAACTAACCCCCAAACGCCTTTTAAATTAATTAATTTTATGAAATTAAGAGAATTTCTTTCTACATCTTACATATTCATTTCAGAAATCAAAAAGATTCGTAAATACCATTTAAATAATAATTAAAGCAGCTTAACAAGAAATATATTTATCATATTACATTTGATTATTTTTTTCTTTATTTCTGATTAATTTCTTGTATTTTTTTTATTATTATTTTTCAAAGAAAATTCGATAGGGTATGGTATTCTGACAATCATTTCAAGTGTGATGACACACGTTCACCCATCATCTGCTTCGATTACATTTGACCAACGAGTCGCAACTTCCTAATAGAGTGGTTTACCTCAATCATCTGATTGAACTCGTGTAATTTTCTTCTCTCCAGTTTCCTGAATTATAATTCTATTTTGGCAGTTTTCCATGACATATTTCCAATATCACGATAGATGATCTTTGTATTGCCATTCGAGTACTTTCTTCGAGTTGTTAAATATTTAATCGAGTATAAGTGGTTAAGAGAAAATAATAGAAAATATATTATATTTCTAAAAATTAAAAGGAAAAATTTTGTTAAAAACTCAAAAAAGTTAGATGAAAAACAACGAAAGAGATGTTTTTTTTTAATTTTTAACACAATTGACATGTTTAAACATGTTTAAGTTTTTTTGTTATTCTGAATTGACAAGTTGAAATGTGCTTAAACATGTCAATTCATGTAAAAATGTAAAACTCGTTAAAATGACAAATAAACTTCATATACGAAGAGGAATAAAGATGTAGTATGTAAAAATTTATTACTTTTTGAAGTGTGGAAGAAATAAATGTATTTTATATATGAGAGGATTTGAATGAAGAAAAAATATACATTTAAAATATTTTCAAGTATAAACTAAATATACTGTATTTTATTAAACAAAGCAAAGCTTGACTTAGTTTTATTATGGTCTTAAGATATAACATATTATAGGACCTTCCCCTCCATCAAATAATAATACATGTAACGAGCAACTATTTATTGTGACATAATCATAATGCCAGGTTGCAATTTTTAATCATATTTTTACTTTATTTAATTTAAAATGTATGCTCTTTTCACCTCAAATTAGTAGTGTTTGCCCCTGTACATCATACTTTTCCTGATAGCAACAGAGTCATGCCTGATATCTATGTAACTCCGTTCAGGGAAAACGTTTTGAATTGAAATCATGTGACTTCCGGTTTAGACTGGATGTTAATGTATAGTTAATCGGACATCTAGTATTTATTTTAATTTATCTAACAGCATTCTCGAGTTTAAGGAAAGACAGACAGACAGCGACAGTAGGAATTTATAGGTCTCCAGTTTATTCAAATCGCAGCCCAAAAATGTAAGGCCCTGAAATATAGCCTCATAACGCGAAGCACTAAGCTGCAGCTTGCTTAGCTTATGTGAAAATTAGGTCCCGTTTACAAGAAGTCTTTAATATAGAATAAGATGTTTTAAATATAATTATTTAAGACAGATAATGACCCTTGACTTTTATCGAAAGATAATCATGCCATAAACTTTAGGTAACAAAATTAATTTATATTCAAATATTAATCATCAAAAATCGAAGATATTTTCCGAATTAAAGAAATATGTAATCGTTTCAACATGAATTTTATTGAATTAATATTGATTTTTCCATGTGTTAATTGATATTTTCTAAAAGCATTATATATTATCCCTTCAGCTCCTTATATGTTCGTCTAAATAAAAGTATTACCATAGAAAGAGGTCGATACGATGCTTCTAGTAGAATTAAATGGCAATTGTGTAGTAATATCCAGTGACGCCTTCTGTTAGTGCCACGTATCGATCTTATGACGTTGACGTTACTTGAGATTTGCCTACAACTTGTTTTCCAGAAATAATCTTCTTCTCCTGTAACTGCCTTCAAAATATACGAAGAATATTAACGAGGCATTCACCTTTCGACTGGCTTTAAATTGTCTTTTTAAGGAATGTAAATCAGTTGACATTGCCTTAGCAATCATCTTGTGTAATTGCTCAACAGAAAAATTTTGTTTAAATTAATTATTGTTTGCTTTCAATATTTTTACGATTAAAGCACTTATAATTGCTTTTACATAAATAAATATTATTACAAAATTATAATTAATTTATTAACTGATATGGAATTTAGATAAATACAATTAAATCATTGAAACAACACTTTTCATTTTTACGAATTAAAATACATTATAAATGTAGATTAGTAACAAATGATTTTACTTATTATACATCACTTTGTCATTCTTCTCGAATTAGGTTATACCTGGATGAAATTGTTTCCAATGGTAAATTTAACTATTTAATTTCAAAGTTTCAGCATTTTTATTAATAAAATGTACGAAAAATTATAATAACATAGACAAAATTCATCGTTTAATCATAACAATAATGTACAGTATATATTCTGTGAGCATTCAAATTCTGACAGCAATGTATGTAAGATGTGCCATCTTGCATACATTGCTGTCAGAATTTGAATGCTCATAGAATTTATACACTATTATTGTTTATATAGAATTACCATAATTCATTTATAGTCTTCAGAAAATTTGAAAATAAAGATTTTTTTTGAATTGAATTTACAACAAGCAAGTTTTAGATGGTCAAAAAGTCTATAAAATGAAAAATTGGTCGATATTTTCTTTCTATATTATAAAAAATTTTTTGTATTCTTTGAATTCCTTTCTTATAAAAAAAATAGATATTTTTGAAGACATGCTACGTCAGCAAGTTTACAAGATTATCCTTCAAACAACATCATCACGTCTTACTTTTTTTTTTACTTATCACCTCCTACAAAGCACGTATTGTATACAACAAATCGTTCTTTAACAGCATAAATAAATTTTAAGCTAAATTAACATGAAAAAAATTAAGAAAAATTTAGAATTAAGTTGATTTTGTTTTATTTGAAGTTTTTGAATATACAAAATAAATATATAACACTTAACTACGTACAAATCTGCTCTTGCAGTCAATCTACTGTTAACAGCCTAAGATTGAGATTGAAAGATATTCATGTAACAATATTAAATAAACCAGAAAAAATATTTATGAGGAAGAAAATATATTAAACTATATTTAAGCAATCTGTTTGTTTCAATAATTTAATTAATTAAATATTAATTAAGCTATAATTTAGCTTTTAAGTTATTGGGCAATAAATATTACCTCTTCCATTTTCAAGTGTATTGTTAGCTCAATAAATATTGATATTAATTTTTAAAAAATCATAATTAGAAATACATTTTTGAAATATTTTAATACATCCAACAAGTTTCAGAATTATTCGCGCGCATATTTTATAACATGTTCAGTACATTCAATAAGTAAATGATAGCGATCACGCATGCATAACACGCGTGAAATATAACCACGCTTTCATGAATAAAGTAAAATAATATTTGAACAATTTGTGGACATTTCTAAATTAAATAAACCAGAAAAAATCGAACTTAATTATTGAATTAATTACGTCTAAAATAAGCTTTCAATTATAGCTTCAAATATAAACTTTATCTTTGATATTACTATAGATTAATAAACGAAGAGGTTGAAGTTATAATTACAGGCGTATTTTATACATAATTAAGTTTATTTTTTTTAGTTTATTTGATTTAGGAATGTTCACAAATTGTTCAAATATTATTTTACTTTATGCATGAAAGCGTAGTTATATAGCATGCGAGTATGATGTCTCTATCATTCATTTATTGAATGTAGTATAATAATGTAAATTTTTGTATGAAAGATCACTTTTACCGGAAAATCGAAGTAAATTAGATTAAATACATAATAAATGCTGTGAATTTTTACTTTGCACACAGAATAGGTATTATATATTTTTTTCTATCAAACTCAGTTTTTATACTTTCGTAGGATTCACACAACTATCAAAACTTGTAATATCTTTTCATGTATTCTTACCCTTACGAAATCATTCTGCACTCTCTCTTCCTTCACACCAGATGTTCTATTTTTCTCTTCAGTTTTCAATTGTTTTCTAAACACTACAATATATTTTTTCTCTCTCTCTTCGCTATCTGTTCTTCTTGAATTTGTTAATTTTACTTTTTTTTCAATTAAAATTTTACATGCTCTTTTATTGAATATACTTTGCCTTATCAATCTTTATTATTACTCCTAGTAAATATTTTACTTTTTGAAAAATTAATTTTAAAAGTTCTATTCCCAAATATAATGCTAATATATTATAAAATATAAAGATAATACAAAGAATTTTATGTTAAACTTCAAGAAATTTATTACTGTATGTCTAATTTTTACATTATTTAAATTTAAACTTCATTTATTTAAATCTACGAGTACTTTTGGACAGATTTAACAAGTAATTTTATATTATTTTGCTATATTTTGTCGGCATTTGAAGAAATATTACAAATGTTGCTAAATAAAATTTAAAAACTTTATCCTTAAAGCTGTAAAAATATTATAGAATAAATTTAAATAGGTAAAACTTTGTATAAAAATCAATTGTTTTACATTAATAAACATTTTGGTATGGTCATTCTATGGAAAGTTGCACCATGAAAAAATTGGTCCTCTAGCAGTTTATTTGTCAAAAATTGTTTTATATGGTATTTATGAACTTTACGAACATTATTTCACTCAAATTTAACATTTACATTTTCATAAATCCATTAAAATTCATGTAAGATTTCTGAAGAGTAGTAACATTAGTAACAGAATAACGTTATCTTGGTGCTACTATATTTACATGTTCATTAACTGTACATGTAACTAACTTGTGGTATTAAATTATACATATGAACAGTGAACTATTCATATACAAATCATTTTTCAAACTATAGATGTGTTTGTGTTATAAATCTATTATGATCAATCTTCTTGAGAATAATGATGAATAATGAATACGTAGAAAGATAGATCACGCTTTTATCCCTATTAATTAATCTTACGAAAAAGTATAGTAAGATATAGGGGTGTCATTTTCTTTTATCTTAATATATTGACATCGTAAATAAATTATACAAGAAGAAGCAAGGGATCAAATTACTATATATATATATATATATTACCAAATTACTGTATATGCCATTGCCTTAAATGCTATTTTATATTTAATATAATTGTTACATTATATTTTCAGCATTTTAAAAAACTGTAAAACCTAAAAACAGCAATTTTCTTTCTTTTATTGCATTAAAAATTCCAATAGGTGTCGTCATATACAATATAATGGCGAATAAATCTGAAATTTTCAAATTCTTATTTATAAAAAAACAAACTACAATAAACTTAGTTCCTTTTTTCTTATTAGTTCCCCTTGGTAGCGAATTACTATCCAGAAACCTGCTGTTGTGATCAACTGAGTCCAACAAAATTAGATTAGGTCATTTGCCTGATCAATAGAATAGCTAACGCACCTGCTTCTAATGATCTCTGATAATTCGTAAAAGATTCGAGATTCTATCGATACTAAAGCGACAGGTGTACTTTTGATCGTCTTTATTCGTATTTGACGTATCGTAACTTTTTTGGACACAGAATTGATTTTGCTTTGGGCTTCTTTGCGTGATTTACGATTTAAGCCATCCCCCATTCTGTCAACTGTCACCATCGCCACCATCTTTCTTTTTTTTCCCCTTATTTTTTTCTTCTTGCGTACAACCAATCACTTTTGATATATTCAATTTTTTCAACCTTGTATTCGGTTCTTAAAAGATGCAAATTTCATATGGAATCTGTATGACTTCTATTTATGTCTCCCTCTTTTATTATGTTTATTTCATAATTTCGTTCTTAAATTTATGGCTTTTAAATATTCCCCTAATCCCTTAANTAAAAAAATATATATTTTTTTTATCAGAATTTTTTTTAAAAATCAGTGTGCTTGTCTGTCTATATATATATTTATATACGTATATATTTTGGATGATAAACTAAATTATCATACTGTTAAATTGACTTACAAAATATTTTATGCAAATAGCTGTTCATTATTAATTGCAAGCGCTTTACCACCTGAAAGTAATTTTCGGAAGTTGAGTTTCTGTAATTAAACATATCCTCTTTAATTAAATTTTTGCACAATGGAAGAATTTCGTTTCTTGAATGTATACGTTTTCCAGAGAGACTATTTATATAAGGACTATAGTAATTGTGTGATGATAATTTCAATTTTTTGTTTTAATTAGATACAAGCGTGTTAAAAATATTAGTAATTTAAAGAAATAATTTTTAAAAAAATTCTAAAAATACTTTTAATAAATAAAATTATTTCTAATTTTTTTAGATACTTAAATAACTAATTTTATATGCTACTGGTTGACCCAAACTCATTATTTGATCTTCTACAATCACTTAAAACATATATTTTAGCTCAGAGAATACAAAAGAATACATTTTAATTTATAGGCTAAAAAATTTTAGTATTGAGCTAATGAAAATATCATGTAAAGACTATAATGTAGTTAAATCTAAATCAAAATGGCAATTTTCGAAATAATTTTATTAACTATAAAACATTTCCTATTGTTCCTTTTAAAGACAACAGCTTACTTTACTTACTTCAGCTCACTTTAAGACATTGAATTCTATTTTATCTTACTAGGTTTCATCCTCATTGATCTCACAAAACGTTGGAAATTCTTTTCTCCCGTCTAAATGTAAGAAATCTTTATCATATTGACCTTTCACCCTTCAAATATATATTGTTTAGCATATTTTATATGAAAAAATATTCTCTGAACAATATATAAAGAATAATTTTTATTATTCTATACATATATAAGTTTGGAATCTGTATGACTTCTATTTATGTCTCCCTCTTTTATTATGTTTATTTCATAATTTCGTTCTTAAATTTATGGCTTTTAAATATTCCCCTAATCCCTTAAAACCTATATATAAAATTGTATACATATATAATTATGACAGGCTATAAATAAATATATTAAGATTGAATATATCGAATATAACGGAGCCAAATAATAACAGATAAATTCTCGAGTATGAATTTAATTATAAATTTTTTTCCTCATTGAAATTCATCTTATATGAAAGCAAAGTATGCTCATATATAGTAAAATATAAATTATATTCGTGGCTGGATTAATCATTAATCCAATCAAAAAATCACCTGCTTAAGGAAAGGGGCACCACAAATTTTTCATTGCCTGATTTATCATGGACCGTATGATGCAAAACTGGAAATGGTGCAGCTGAACCAGGGTCCCAAAAAGGGGTCCACGATAAATGAAAAAAATTAAAGTATTTTGGTATCATTCATTTCGAAAAATAAAATTTATTTTAAGTTTTATTGTTGTCTATATTTTGAATTACATATACATATACAGTATATGGGGGCATCAAAATCTTTTAGGTGCTTAGCGCATCTAAAAGTCTTAATCCGATTTGGTTATATTCACTATGCATGAATAATTGTTCATTATTCATATCTAGAGCAGTTTTTTATTATTTTGCTTATTACTGATTAGATTTATTTTTATTTAATGCTGTAAATATGTAAGAATCGTATATACATGCTTACATTTATGCATGACAAAGTGTACTAAGACGTCAATTTGATATAAAAGCATAAATTATTCTGACAAAACAAATTCAATTAACGTAAAACAATCCAAAAAATCCAATTAACTGATCAATTTTAGCTCATTTTAAAATATATTTTATCCAAAAATGTATTTTTATTTATATACAGAAAGTATATGAAGATATGCTTTCACACAGAGTAAACGTTTTCCAATATAATTTCAAATTAAATTTTTAAAAAAATGACTAAAAAATAAGTAGAATTAATATTACTTACTTTATAGTTAAAATAACAGTTGAATAATTATGGGATTTTATNTTAATTACATTAAAATATTTATGAACTTTTAAAAAATTAATTAATACAAATAAATTGTAATTAATTTTTATAAAAACAAATGCCAAAGTTGTACAGCATAAAATTCAAATTTCCTTACTTTAAATAAAAAAAAAACAAACTTATACAATAAATAAATATTATTATTATCTGAATAAATTGACTAATTGTTAACTGTTATTATTTTTGACTTTATAAATTAAGTTAATATTAAATTAATTTTATATTTAATATAATAGTATAATATTTTATTTTAAATACAATATTAATGTAAAATTAGAAGATTTCAATGTTATTTTTAATTTTTTTTTCATTTAACTTTAGACTTTTAAATTAAAAAAATAAATGATATTACGCCATATTTACGATATTATTTTATGTACTGGGTGATCGTAATTAAAGTACTTCTAATCGACGCCGTCTAGAGAAATATTTAGCAGTCCAAATGTAACTAAATATGGTGTGGTGACATTTTAATTAAGACACGCAGAAGACATTTCCGTAAGAAAAACAATTAGTGCTAAAACACATCACTAAGGCAGTTTTGGCACTGCAAGCAACAAACATTTTACTGGTAGAAGACGCTCATTCTATACAAAAACCTTAGCGTGCAGAGATACTGCGCATTCTGAAGGTGTAACACCTGAAAGCGATGAACATTTTGGTCAATAACAGCCGTAATTGATCCTGTGTGATGCTTCTCACGTGCAGTGTGACACTGTCTTTCAAGGCTGCCAGATTTGCAACATGGCCTCGATAAACCACACTTCTAATTTTCCGTACAACCAAAAATCACACGGATTTACATATAAAGTGCCAAAAGTGCTTTAGTGGTGCGTTTTGGTACTAAACTATTTTCCAAAGAAATGTCTTAAGCATGTCCTAAAATATCACCATATCACATTTGGTCGCATTTAGACGGTTTTAAATATCTTTGTAGAAATCGTTAAATAGAGGTACTTGAATTATGATCATTCTATACGTAGAAACGATACAGAAACAAGAATATAGAGGACTTTCTTAATGAAAAAATTAAAATTTTTATCCTTATATTTTTAATAATAATAATAAAGCTTATCCTACTGTCAAATTACCAATAATTTGAGGAAGAGGGAAAAAAAGTTAATGGTGTTCCAACAATAAGTTAGCGAATTTTATGATACTGACATTGGACAACTAACAACAGAGATTTGAAGTAATCCCATGGATCTAAATCCGTATTAAATCTTTTATTTCTTTTGAAAATTTAAGTTTTAATACTGAAACATGCTCTTTGGAAAAGGCTTCCTTATAAAAATAATAACGTAAAATTTACGGATATGACTTCAAATTTTAATATTTTTACATTAAAAAATATATCGGTATTTTTTTTTACTTTCTAGAATTATTATTATTATTAGAGGGTAGAGGCTACTCAAGGGTTTAGGCTGAAGACAGGAAGAAAGTGGGAGATGAGAAAAATAATAAGAGGAGAGAACAGGCAGTAGTATGGACTAGCATGGACAGTAGTATGAAGGCAGAGGGGAAAAAATTCCATAAATTATAATCGTAAAAGTGATTGAGATATGTAACATTACACTCTCTACCATGGTGGCAGTTAACAGCCTCCATGATGGCTTTATTTTAACAACAAAGCAACCCATGGAGGCATTGTCTATCTTTTTGTATTGATGAAACACTGTATTCTATAATCTACTTAAATTAAATAATTAAATAAAAATTTATTAATGTGATTGTCTCTAGGCTTTGTCCCACTAGAAAATTTTCTGCAGACACCCATGCCCAGTAAATATAAAAATTTATATATATATATATATATATATATAAATATTGTNTTAATGGATATAAATAAATTGCTTAAAACTTTAAATTATGATTTAAAACTAAAATTTCAAAAAATCATTGCTTAATATCAAAAATATGTATTTTAGCTAATAAAATAAATTAGCTAGTTTTAAAAATGTTTTTTCTAGATTAATTTAATATATATATATATATATAAGCTTAACGTATCAGACATATTAAACTTTGACTTGTCTAGAATATGAAGACTTATGTAATTTTTACCTGTGTACTTTACTTAATTTAATTTTTTATCAGAGAAATGTTTTTTTATCAGCTGTTTTTAATTCAGTGTACTATACATGAAGTATGCATTAAGTTATGAATTAGTTAAAAATTAGTATATGAATTTTAAAATTAATTAAGTAATTTAAATTATGTCTAGAATTTTAAAAAAGTGCACTTATGATTTCTCTTAACATCAAATTTTATTAAACAAAAATGATAATTGATTGCATTAAAATTAGTTTTTGAATTAGAAACTTAACTGAATCTGTTTTAAACTATAATTTTTTTTTTTATGTATAAAATAAAAATTTATTTATTTTATCCTATTTAAATTTGGTTTAGTATAATATTTTATCTAATAAAACAAACCAACTACTTCAAAAATTAATTTTTGTAAATTATAATATAGTTAACTTGATATTTATATATTTAAAAATCAAAATTATTAAAGTATTTATTTATTTATTTATTTATTATTTTAGTCATTTTAAAGCTATTTTTATATTAAGATGAGTATGCTTTAAATCTGATATCAATGCATTTGACATTTAAAATCTCAGACATCTTAATTAGAATTCGTATATAAAGCAAACAAAAATTTATTTTTCATATAAAATTTGCTTAATTTTTAAATTTTATATATGAAATTTGCTTAATTATCTATTAAAACAATGATCAGTTGGTCTTAAACATGAATTTTTAGAGTAGAATTAAGTAAAATTCTCTACTAACACGCATTATACAACAATTAATAAATCTCTACCATTTTATCTTAAAATTTATCCTTAAATACAAAATTTTAAAATTAATTTATAAATGAAACACAGACGAAAAACAATTATCACAATGGGAATTCACCTTACGAGTCAATCTCTGACATTAAATTACTTTTATAACCGCTTTAAAATGTTTTCTTCTGCTTTTTTAAAAGAAAAAAAATATATGTAAGATAATGGATAAAAATACAATAAAATAAAATAAAAAAATAGGAAAAGAAATTGTATGGCAAGAAGCCAGATCAGTCGAAACATCAAGAATCATCTGGAAAATGGTCACGAGACGTTCTTGTGTTATCAGAACATCCGTATGCTGATTCGAATACGCGATCCTATCTATATACTTCTAGCACACGTCAAGATTCTTGATAAAAAAGAAACAGCCCCAGACCATATCAAAAAAGAAAGAACGTTCAAACTCTCTCTTCGACATTTTTATTTTATTTTATTTTTCCTCGTAATTTTCTTGGCACAAATACAGGTCTATTGACATCGAGAGGTAAATTTACTTTAGACAAAATATATATTTTTCATTCGGAATATCTAATCTTTACCATCTATGACTAGATTTTGTTATATACTTCACTTTCAATTCCCTTCTTGAAGTTTTTGATATCCCGTTTTAAAATTATTCATATGTAAATATTGTAAATGTAATTTAAATTTTTATTTTTAAATGCCGAAGAAGTTTCAAATCGTATGTTAATTCTATAATAATTAAATGAAATTATTGTGACATCTTCACAATGCCGGGCTGCAATTTTTAATCATATTTTTACTTTATTTAATTTAAATATATGCTCTAAACCTCAAATTAGTAATGTCTTGCTCCTGTACATCATACTTTTCCTGATAACAACAGTCATGCCAATCATCTATGTCAGGGCTTCTTAAACTATGGGTTGTGACCCCCATTTGGGGTCTCTTAGCAAAATCTTGGGGTCGTGAGATTTTAATGCAAAATATTGAAAATAATTTGTGAGAGTTTGAAAATGGCACGCTTTGTGTCGTAGGTTTCGTGAGTTGCACTTTGTGTCACTTCTGGTGCAGCGAGACAATGATTCGGCAATGCTATAGTGTGAACTAGTGTAGTGTTGTCACTTTTCAGTGTATTCAGTTGTCTCTGAGTACACTGAGTACAAGAGTGAACTGTGGTAGTACACCATTATTGTTTTTGCAAATTTGTATATATCTTTATTTTAGATTTTTTTGAGTCGCAAAAAAATTCACAATCATAAATGGGGTCGTGAATATAAAAAGTTTAAGAAGCCCTGATCTATGTAATTCCATTCAGGTGAAAAAAATTGTATTAAAATAAAGTATGGTCTTGACTTTCATTTATCTAACGCCGTTCTCGAGACTAAGGAAGGACAGACAGTGGGAATTTATAGGTCTACAATTTTTTTCAAATTTTAGCCTAATAATCGAGATTTACAAAGAAAGAAAAAAAAAACTTTCAGAGCCTGGTGGAAGAATTTTAAAGAGTGTAGCAAAACGTTTCTCAGCTGTTTTTTCAAGAAGAAATTGTTGTTGAATGTACAATTAGAGCAAAATTAGTGGTTTAACAGTGCCCATAAATATGAAATTTAACATTAAAACTAATGTTTGATTCATTCTTCTTCCAATAAAATTCATGTTTCTTGAGTATATAAAGATTAATGTATTTTATGATTAATCGTAATAAGGTATAGAAGTATATATTTTGGATGTGATTCTTCGTTAATGGTGAACAGTTTAATTCCAAGTTTGCTTCTCTAAGAAACGATTAATTAGAATGTAACAAACAACAAAAAATAATTTAATATTTGGCAAATTAACAAGACTGAATCTTGGCAAATAAACAAATTCTTTAACATATAAATTTAAATATAGGTTATGTTTAATGTCCTATTTGTTATATTTAATTATTTTTCAGGGTGTTCGAGTATTTATTTGAAAAATTTTGAGCATCAGAACCCCCATCTGTTTCTGATGCTACAATACCGATACTATTTCATGAATTTTTGGGCTTCAATTTCAAAATTTTTTTAAATTTTTGAAATTGAAGCCCAAAAATTCAAAAAGTACAAAAAAGTGTATAAAATAATTTATAATTAAAAAATATTATATTGTACAAAATACAGGGTAACCAAAACTCAATAAGCACCTGTATTAAAAACAATACAATGTACACAGTGACTTTTTGATCATCCTGTATTATATACCTATGTTTTCGACAGAGTTTACAGACAACATAATGCAGATAATAAGGTTTTACCACTGTCGTCCGTCTGTCTGTTCATCTGTCCGTCTGTCATTCCTTAATCTCGAGAACGGAGTTACAGAGATGAGAGCCGAGGCCATATATGGAATTGTTAGGGGCAGTTGGCCTGGATTAACTATATACGAACTTACGACGTAAACAGAAAGTCGCGTTATTTCAATTCAAAATTTTTCTCCTGAAAGGAGTTAGATAGATGACCGGCACGACTCTATTGTTAAAGGAAAAGTATGATGTACAAGAGCAAGCTACTACTAATTTGAGGTGGAGAGCATATATTTTAAATGAAATAAATTAAAAATTGCAACCTGGCATTATGACGACGTCACAATAAATAATTGCTCGTATACATTAGATATTTCAAGAAAGCTTAAATTAAGTACAAAACTACAATTTAATGAACTTACTCTTCAGTTTTTGTAAATACTTTTGCATCAAATAAAAAATTCGAAAATAATCAAAATATTATAAGTAGTATATACTTTACTTATAATGCTGATATAGTAATTCAACTATAAGCAATATTTTTTTATATTTTCTTAAAACTGGAAATATATTTTTAAAAAAACTTTGCATATAGTACTATTGCATTTTCTGTATAACTTTCTTCCAAATATCTAAACACCTGTCACTATAAGAAACTGCATTTGAACTGATCAATACACGATATGGTCTGATGCGTAACCAAATCGACTAAGCCATTCTTTCTGTGTAAAACTGAAACTGGAATGACATTCGTAAAATTCTTAGAGTTATTGGTGAGCAAGATCTTCGGAATTTCATTTTCTTGAATGAAAATTTTGGCGTTACAGAAATTTTAAAGTTGAAGATTTTAATATATTTCCAATGAACCAGACCCGAAAATAAAACCTCTTGGTACTACTAAACTAGACATTTTATCTGTAAAATTTTTAATTAAAATTAGAGCGAAATGGCTCTCCTTATTTTCTTTTGTAAAATTAGACATTTTGTACTCGTAATCTATTGTAAAATTTTTAATTAAAATATTTTAATGAATAACACAAAATGAATCCTGGAAATTAAAACATTCTACATGGTGTAAGCTGTAATTCAGCTTAAAGTAAAGATATTCAGATCAAAACTATATACTCTATTTCTTTGATTCTAAGATGCAACATGATTTTGAAGTTAAATTTTAAGATTTTAAAATGTTTCCTTTCATAAAACAATAAATTTTATTATGTTTTGCTAAGTATTAACCAGTTAGAAAAATCAATACAAATGCCATTAGATACATAATGTTTGTCATTTCTAAGTTCTTCTATATATATACAATAACTTTTCACTCTTTAACTGCATCATAATGTCATCTTGAAAGCATTTTAAATGATAAAATTTATTGAAATAACATCAAATTTAAAACTGTACTTTCTATAAATACACAGCTTAATTACATTTTTTATAAATAATTTTTTATAAATAGTTAAAATTAAACTACTAGTAAAAATACTTTTCTAATAGCAGTTTAATTCCATATCAGTTAATTTATTGCTATTTTATTATTATTATATTACTATCATTCAAATAAAATGTTTCACTAAATGAACTTTTGAATATATTAAAAAATATAATAATTTATTATAACCAAATCTTAACTTACATAATTAAGATATCATTTAATTTAGGAGGTCTATTTGTTGTAAAGATACGGCTTTTTTCTCTCTTCTTTAAAAATTCCATTAAAGTTATCTGAGGTGGTCGATGATATGGCAACCGAAACTTTGATTCTGAAATAATAACAAATAAAAGAAGGAAATTAATTATTTTTAATGAAGACCTTTTAAATTACTTTTACTATATTCATTTTTTTAAAACAAGGATCAGTTAATGCATTTAAGAAATACCTCGAACAAGTCTTTGACTTTCAGCATGGATATCTAAGAGTTCCTTCTTCTCTAATGATATATCTTTAAGCGTACGTGACTTATTTTTATTTCGTTTTTCTTTTTTAAAACTCTTTTTATTTTCATTCTCAGCATTAAATATATTTTCTTTGCTTGAAGACAAATCTTCTTCATCTGTTTGACCATAATTATTTGAAGTATCATTGTAATTTTGAATATTACTATTTTCATTTGAAGTTTTAAATTCTTCATTATGTAATTCTAATTCATTATCAGATGACTCTAAGGCTTTTTCTATCTCTGACTGTGATATCTCATTGGCTTCTTTAACCAACAAATTTGATAAGGATTCAGGCTTGTTGAAAGTCTCTGAAACATCCTTTAAAATAAAAAAAAAATTAATTTTTAAATTCCATTTAATTTTGTCTTTTCACATTTTAACAAAATTTAATAAGAATTGTATTATCAAAGTAATACTTTAAATAAAAAATACGTACAATATTTTTTTTATAAGTTGTTATTTGGTTTTAATAGATAAAACAGTTTTTATATAGAAATTAATTAGTCTTTGTAAAAAGGGCTGGAAGAATTACAATTTAATAAAAAGTAATAATACATTACAAATGGATACGAGTCCACTTTTCACTACTTGNATAAAAAAATTCGATAATATTACATTTAGTTGAAGAGCGAGTGCGATGAGAGGTACCCAAATACAGAATTCCGTTTTGTCAATCTTTTCTTATTTACAAATCCGAAATTCTTGCTAAAAATCTAGAAAGTTGAAGGAAAAAAATAAAAGAGAAAAAAATTTAGAAACTTCTAAACATCAACATCATTTAATAAGAAGTTTTAGCAGAACTAAATTAAATCGTTTTTACGGATAAAAGTTAAAATTATAAAAATATTCGAAATTTTTTAATGAAAATCTAATTTGAGTAAAATTATATTTGGTTATTTTTAAATTGGCCAAATGCTTAATTTATTTTAAATGTTTATTTATTACAGTTCAGTATTCGGACATCAAATCTATTTTTACAATTCTGTATTGTATGCTAATTTATAGCAAACAATACAGAAAAATAAATATATAATAAATAATAGACATCGGAAAGACTTTGTTAAGCAGACATTGATTAAGAAATTCCAGTTTACTATCCGCCTTTACGATCTTCAATGCCAATTTTTTTATATTCCTTATATTTCCTGGCCGGTGCCGCCATACTGCTAATTACTTAAATATCAAACCCAGCTTCCTTTTAAAAACACTTAAACGAAAAATAAACTAGTAAATCAGTAACCAAAATAAATATACTAAATACTAAATAAATAATAGATGCAACACAAACCCTTCGATACTGTTTGGTAACCAAACAGTATCCAAGGGCATCTTCCAAAATGAGAACAGGTTTCCCTTTTGGCTATCATACAGTGAATATGTCTTCCATTTTGACTTTAAAAATGTCCTCCCTCTAGTTAAACATAGTACTTTTCACAGTGATTTGTCCTCCATACTTGATAACCTAGTTTATACAATAATAAGCAATTAATGAAAAACAAGCTTGTAATAAATGGTAGATAGGACACAATTCTATAATATACAATAGATGCAATTAGGGTTGTATAATAAACAATAGATGCAGTACATTCCAATAGTAACAATAACTGCAACATATATTGTATAAACTTGTAGCAAACAATAGAAGCAGCAGAAACATATCTGCAAATAACAATAGTAATTGCTTGTTATGAATCTATACCGGTTACATTTATTGATATTATACACATGTATTTAGTGAATCTATTGTTTATTACAGATGCTTGTCATCTTATAAATTGTTTATTAAAACTCTATATTTGCTTATATTAAACAATTTAATCTATTGCATATTATAAGCAGATATATAAGCCTATAATAAATAACTAATGCAACAGATATTATTCACTGGCAACGGAATTAAAAATATTTTTAAAAATTCTTATACTGTCATAATGGTTTTGACTAAGTCAAAGGTTTATAATTTTTTTTTGTTTTTATATTTTTCAATATATTTATTTTGTTTGTGCAAAATAAAAACTAATTTTTAACGATACAGTAGCCATGAATATTTTACAGCAAAGATTTTTTTTTTAAATTTTCATTAGGCTTAACATCAACAAAAATTCAACATGGCAACCACACGCAATGGAGAAAAATTTCAAAGTGGATAGGTTAACAATAATTAACTTAAAACCAGTTTGAATAATTGCATGCAGCTTCATTGAAAGTAGTATTGTTCATGATTCATTCGAGTGAATGAAACATCAACAATATGCAGCTGTTTCAGACTTTACCAATTCTTAAAATAATCTTAGGATCCGTTTGGAAATGCTTACCAATCAGTTGGTAGGTAACAGTGAATGACATCAGTAGGACATCATCATTAGAGGATTTGATCCTGGGATCCTGACCACTTTTCAGTCCCGAAATTTTCGGGATTAAGTTTTCCTGATCCTGAGATTTTTAGAATTGACATCATCTTAAAAAAGTTGCAAAATAGACTACTTGAAGCAAAACGTTCAGTGCCAGTGCTCTTAACAGAATTGCTTGCCTATCATTTTGATATAAAATACAAGAAGTTTTATGCTACCTACAAAATCCACACAGTGACAATTTAGCTGACAATGATGAAATAAAGCGTACATTTTCAAGACCGAGCAAAGTCCTGATAAAAAACCAGATTGTTTCATTAATTGAGAGATTAAATGGTAAAAAAATGATGAAGAGGAAAAACGAAATATGAAAGTCGAGCCTACAAATACAAGAATAAGTGATTTGATGCTCAAAGAAAAGCTTCAGCTGGAAATAGAAAACAGCACGAAAATGATGTCTCCTGAAGCATTAAATGAAAATGATTTTTCCAAAATTTTTAAGAAAGAAATGAACCTGTGTGAGTCTTCAAATTCTATTCAGAGCTATAACCTAGAGCAGACTTATAAGTATTTACTAATGATTCTTCAAAGTTCCATCAACCTGAATGCACTTTCTCATCAGCTGCATATATATGCAAAAAATTGAGAAGCAGAATTGGTGATGAGACACTGGATGCATTGTTATTTCTCAGATCATATTTTTGCAATTCAAATTAGAACGTAGAATGTTCCTATTAGATTAGTTTTCTTTATATTTAAGAAAAATGTGACTGATTAATATTATTTTAAAATACTTTTTGCTAAGAAACCTTATTTTACTACGTACTTAATAGGTTGTTACATGAAAGTCGTCTATTTAGTCAATATCAAGAGAGATTTTTGTTAATTTTCAACATTTATTTGCATAGTTTGTTACATAAAGGTTTTTCAATTTATGTAAATTTAAAGAGATCTCAGTGATGCTTGAAAAAGAATAACTTTAACATGAAGATTGAGTGATTTTAAGTCTGGTTAGTCTGACTCTAAATCTGATTAGTTAGAGTGATTAGATTAATTAGGTGTATACCATAAAATATGTTGATTTTTGTCTAAATTTTGATTTGTTGATTAAAGAGCTGATTTCTGTAAGATTTTCTTATTTATTATTGTTTTATTAACCCTCAATACTGAAATAATCCCGGTATCCTGAGATTGACTAAGTATAATCCCGAAATCTTGGGATTAGAAATAAGGGCCAGGATTGAATTCCCTAATCATCATTCTTAACCCACCTTCAAAGATCAGTGAGTCTGTTTTATCACTGAAAACTTTATAGGTAACATTTTTGAATGATACACAATCTCACTAATTGAACTGCTAAGCATTTTCAGACACTTAATGTAATTATATCTTGGTTAACTGAGTTTTTGGCCATCCTGTAATTTCATGCTGTGGAAAAATTAACTTTAACAGACATGCAACTGCACTAAGTATACTGACTACATGAAGCTTAGGACACACAAGTTAGTTTGTTACATTAAATTCATTTGTCATCATTTCATCATTAACATTGATGAAAGATTATTAACAAGTAAAGATTATCATTACAAGTAAAGTATCATTATGAGTAAATTTTACTTGTAATGAAACTAAAAAAACTTTCTGGTAAAAAAACTACATTATAGTTTTTTAGCAGAGAGTGAATTTTACTTGTGCATTTTATATGAATTTCAAATATCAACATCTAAAACCCAATAGTTATATATTAAAGACAAACAACTGCCAAATTACATTGGGCTATACAGATTCAGATTCAGATATTTATTTTGTATATGTCACAAGACATATCCCGGTGCCGCTTGTGCATAACCGGGTGAATACAAGTATATAATATTAATTACATAATATATGAGTATAACCTTGATTACATAAAATATGAGTAAAATTAAATACATAATATATGATTATAATATATATACATTTTTAAATAATAAACGCGTACAATAGTATATAGTTAATTGCACGCGCGTGCAGTAACTTATTGCAGAAGCATCTTGTATTGCAGGACAACACTTATGATGTGCCATCAAAGGCAATACTCTCACACTCAATTGATACACAGTATCATTTGTAATCATATTAATTAACACTTAACAATTAATTAACACGATCAATTATTAAGAATAATAAATTTACAGTTCGACTATGCAAGTGCATATCACAAATACATCACATATGTTACATAAATTAATACCAGTGAGATAGATATCAATTACATGAACTCAATATTATACAATCAGAATTATGAAATACATAAAAATTAACTACATTATGTCACGTATGTTACATAGATTACTATAGATGATAAAGTATCAATTACATGAGAACAATATTATACAATCAGAATTATGTGATACATAAAAATTAACTACATCTCAAGTTTTCATACATAGCTATGTATATAAGTTAGTCATATCCATTTATCATTATTATTAATAACTTGCATTAATTAACATACATCGAATCTTCCTACAATGTTTGTCAATTACTCACGTTATACATACAATCTATAATTATACGTTGTGTATGTTATATACAATTTACACATCACTATGGTAATTCTCATGATGACATCATCTACATGTTCTCCTGAATAACATTCCAGTTATGCTTCCAGTTAGCTGCCGTAAGACAAGGGTCCTCACATCCATAGATACACTACTCATCATAAAAGTGAAATCTTAGCGTTGTGAGTCACT
>NW_019384537.1:69869-97610 GCF_000671375.1 Centruroides sculpturatus | reverse complement strand
TTTTTTCCAGGAAGAAGAATTCACATTTATTATTGAACAAAAAAATTCCCAAGTCGAACTTAGACGAGAGTGACATATATCCAGTGTGTCGAACTGTCGCCTTTTTATAGCGTCAACATCGGACTCGCTGACAAATTAGTGCTTACTGAACCGTAGCACTATGCAAATGTCATGTGGCGTGATTCCCGGCCGACCAATTAGCCATCACCAACCTTCTTGGCCCCCGAAATGTTTGGTGAAGAAAATATGGCCGCGGGCTATGATAAGTTGGACGGCACTGCTATAAACAAAAAATTGTAGGATTACTTACCGAGTGTGCACCGTTCGACGTCGCCATTGCTTAAGCTTGTTTTCGTCGCGGAGCAGCGCACCAAACAGCGGCCGCGATTTCTGATGTTATTTTTCTGCGAAAAATTCGTTGAACTTTGGAGACATCATTAATAGAAATAATTTTTATGGCCGTTGAATAAGAAATGTTTCTTTCACAAGAAATGTATAAAATTACAGTGCTGTATTAGTCTTACGGTACCTAATTTACATACTGTACAGACGATAGTAAACTCAACTTACCCGCCTAAACTCTCCGTAGCGTGGCGCTGGACGGCGGAAAGTAGTTCTGCTGCTCGTCCGCGATGAGAGTTGGCGATGACGTTTTACCGCGTTTTACGAGTCCCTTTTAACGTCTTTATACGAATACCGTCGCAATTGTTTCGCCGCGTTATAGGAATCTCCGTTATAGGAACCCGCGTTATAGGGGGTCTACTGGTACAGTACATATAATTAAATTGCCTCAATGTCCTTTTTTCTTATTAATATGTAAATTTTCGACTATCAATTCGTATCTTCTATTATCAGGACTTATTATACTGGTTTTACAGATAATATTACAAAGATTAACAGAAAACAATTTTTATTTTATTTCATATACCTGTAAAACCAGTATAATAAGTCCTGATAATAGAAGATACGAATTGATAGTCGAAAATTTACATATTAATAAGAAAAAAGGACATTGAGGCAATTTAATTATATGTACTGTACCAGTAGACCCCCTATAACGCGGGTTCCTATAACGGAGATTCCTATAACGCGGCGAAACAATTGCGACGGTATTCGTATAAAGACGTTAAAAGGGACTCGTAAAACGCGGTAAAACGTCATCGCCAACTCTCATCGCGGACGAGCAGCAGAACTACTTTCCGCCGTCCAGCGCCACGCTACGGAGAGTTTAGGCGGGTAAGTTGAGTTTACTATCGTCTGTACAGTATGTAAATTAGGTACCGTNGTAATCCTGTAGCAAATACCTATAAGTACGCTACTGTTATAGTGTATAATAATGTGGACTCTTCTTGAATCCAATGAAAGACACAGTTCTAACTGAACCATAGTTACTCTATACAAAACAAAATCAGTTGTAACTCAGGTTGAATAACACTAGAGTTGATCCAGTTACTTCTGTTTAATATTCTGCATAGCTTTGATTACTGAAATAATTGGATTACAAAGTGCTACAGAGACGATAATTGAGTTGAGCTAGCAGTTTAATTGGGCTATACAGTCGACCACCCTATAACACTGTTGATTTTTCCATTCTATATGAATTCCATGTTGTACAAGTCACTTAGATTTTACAAATATGTGGGCCGGCTGTGAACAGCTCACGTATTTGTAAAATCTATGTGACTTGTACAACATGGAATTCATATAGAATAGAAAAATCAACAGTGTTATGGGTGGTTGACTGTATTACTATAAGTAGTGCAGAGATAGGTTTTCTTTCCAGCTCTGCCTCAGTTCTATTGCAATGTGATAGTTGTGCAATGTCCTAGTTTATATATATGTAGTGACATAACTTGATATAATCCAGCAATCATTTGGTTTTAATATATGAATTTCAATTTTCATCCTCTTATAATATGGCTGATACTGATTTTGGTCAATTATGATATGTTTAATTACACAACAACGTTTTTATTCAAGAGTTGGGCTAGGTAGAAGTTACCTATAGCCTACTGAAGGCCATTGGGAAATTCATTAGCCTATGGGAAATCACAACTTCACATATAAGATGCAAGATGATTTCTTTCAGCCCTTTTTTTTAAAAGTTGTCTTATATCCCATAAAATATGGTAGATTTATGTTGTAAATATTTATATTTATTTATACAAACATAAAAAATTGACTGCATAAAACTTATTTGATAGTTTAACATAAAATAAAGATTTACCTTATCAGTTTTAATACAATTTGTTGTTTTTTCATCTTCTTTAGTCTCTGATACAGTATCATTAGATAATTCATCATCACTTAATATGCAAGTACCCTATAAAAAACAAGAATATAATTACAGTAAAGAATTTTTTGTAATTATTATTATTATTTAAACAAATTTTAAATAGATTTATATCATGATTTCACAATTCAAAGTTAAAATCCTTTTAGTTAACATTTACATTAAATGTTTGACATTCCCTAATTTGATATCAAACCTGAGGTTAGCAAGTACAATTCAGTAAGTGACAAATGTTGTTTATTAATATTCGTCTCCTGACCATTTTTAATAATACTGTAGTTTAGTTGTTAAAAAATCATTTCTCTTTTAACATTTGAGTCTTAAATAGAAAATATGCATGTTTTCTTATCCTTTTCATATTCTTATTCTTTGATACTCAAAAGTCAAGGATTAAGAAAACATTTTCTCCTAGAATGGAATAAAGAATAGAGGAGAATATATAATAAATTCATAATGAGACCAGATATGGAAAGCTTAGGGATAGGAATATTTTAAATTATTTATTATGACATTGTCACAATGCCAGGCTGCAATTTTTAATCATATTTTTAATTCATTTAATTTAAATTATGCACTCTCCACCTCAAATTAGTTGTCTTGTCCCTGTACATCATGGAGACTTGAGGTCAAGTGCTCAAGTCTCCATAAAAAGCACTCTTGTGAGATCATACATATATCATAAAAAACACTGTGGAAATGTCATCCAGTCATCAATTCAACCATCACTGTTGATAAACTAATGTCAAGTCACTCCATTTAGGTAATAGTAGATGCTATTTTGCATGAGGTTCTGGCATGTTGGCTCTTATTTATCATCAAAATCCAAACCTGAGCTTTGGCCTGTCTGTAAAATTTTCCACTTATTAAATGGAAAATTTCCAATACCTCAGTGAAAAGATGTTCACATAGATCCAGAAGGATAGTGACTTTATTCATCAGTTACAATAATAAGATCAATTTATTATAAATATAAGGGCTTACAAATTAGAGTTATTATGTCCTACATCCCAAAGATACACTAGTTATAGGTGTTTTAGAGTAAATCCAAATTAAATCCAGTTGAAACAGTGTTATATGAAGTAAAATACTGAAATATGAAGAAATAAAAATTTTATTTAATGACATTTAACTCTTAGTTAAATCTACAAAGATTTCTTTTTTGTTAAACTGGAAATGATGTTACAATTTTTTTAATCTCTTGTTTTATAAGCTTTAAATGTGAAGAATAGTAATAACAATGCTAATGATATGATATTTTACCATATCATTAGCATTATTATGACCAAAAAAAAATTGTGAAGGTATTTCATGCAGCTCTAATGTCTAGGGCAGGGCATTCCAAACCTTTTTAGGCCTGCATGCCATATAGTAAGCATACTTAGCTTTAAAGATTTTTATACATGCCAAAGTTTTAGACCTTAAATAACAATATTTAAATAAATTAGACAAATATGCTTTAATTAGAATAAGTATGATAGAAGCTGATTGAAAAAAAATGATCAGGTGATAAACTGAAAGGATGATTGAAAAAGACAGATGATAAATCAAAATCATATGATATGTTTCTCCTTACGGGCCACTTCGGGCATGTGTGCTATAGGTTCACCACCTCTGTCCTAGGTCTTATCCACTTGGCTATTGCCATTCCGAAGAAGTTCAAAACTTCCAAAGACTTATAAGCTAAACACTAAATTTCCAGAGGCCTGTTTTTTGAAAATGCTTGAGAAGTGGGTCCTAACATAAACAGCTCCTTGCCAAATATGACAAGAAACAGTTGGTTAGGGTTACATACTCAGCAAGTTTCATTCGAATTGGAGACCCGAATGTCTGACCCTCTCCTCGTAAGATGTACAGGGTGTTTCACAATGTTTTGACGATTCAAAGTTGAATAACTCGCATTAAAACAGAGATACAGCAATGGTGGTGCCCTCTATTAGTAATGCGAACTGTCAACTTTCATCTCATATAGGTTACTACTTAGTATTATGGCATACTGGTTGAAGCAACATCATGTGTTTGTGGTAGAGTGATATTTTTGCATCAGTGAATCTGTCGTGAGTGTGCAACGTGAATTTTGTAAACATTTTAAGATTCAGCCGTGATATCCAATTCTGCTTATGAAACAATATTGATTTGGGTAAAAAACTTCCGTGAAACTGCCAGTGCATCGAATTGAAAGTCAACCAGCCGTAGGAAGACCGCACGAACTCCTGAGAACATCGAACATGTGCATAGCAGTTTACAGAAAAGCCCTTGTTGTTCCTTTTAACTATGGGGTTATTTGAAGGCAAGAGTGTACTCCAACCAGCCAAGAAGCTTGGAACAATTAAGAGATCAAATTTGAGATGAAATTTCCAGAATTCCTCCAGCAGTTACGAAAAATGTGTTCAAAAGCTGGGTGAAACACCTCGAGTATTGTGTAGCCGCAAATGGTCATCATTTGTTCGATGTAGTATTACATAAGTAAAATTAAATAAATTTTGTACCTTGTGTAAAACTTTCAACTTTTTTTAGCAATTAGTTTGTGAGTTATTCAACTTTGAAATCATCAAAATATTGTGAAACACCCTGTAGTTCTGACCCAGATAGGTCCTTTTAACACAATTCTTGACATTAAGCAAATATAATTTCTCCAGTTTTACATTTTATTCAAACAACAGTAACGAAAAATTTGTCAAAAAGTGATATTAAAAAAAAACTGTGTGTAATAGAAGACTTTTACTTCAGATTCATATTTAGCACACTAAAATACATGGGAGGAATCACATTTTCTTTCGTGAAAGGATTTAGATGCAGAACAATGTTATTGGTTACATTAATTTTTAAAGAAATTATTTAATAAAATGAGTTAATCTGACAAAAACTAATTTATATGGCAGATATACAGATTTTAAATTTTAATTTTTTCCATCATGCAGGCATTAAGAAGGCATTTTTTCTTATCATAGGTTCAGCCAGGCTGACAATGAGAATGGAAGGTTCTAATATATCTGAGCCAACTAAATCCTGAAAATTTTTGAGTCATCCCAGACTTCCCAACCAGCAAGCTGCTATTTCTGTTACCTCAATCATCCAGCCATCATTCCAAATATTTTGAATATCTTATTGTATATCAAATTACAAGTCTATCATCTAAATGTTTATAACAGCTCAAGAGAGCTCATATTTACCTTTTTCTTTCTTTTCACAATAATATCTTCATCTGAATCTTCCATAATTTAACCAATTCAAATTTCTATAAACTTTAAAAAGTTTAGTAAATAAATTTTGTTTATAATAATAACTATAAAAATCAATAGATTTATTAATAGAAACAATTAAATCACTTAGAAATGTATTTTCTACAAGCAATATTAAAGATTCAGTAAACCTTCGGTAAATTATAATAAATTAGATACATACACATAGGGTATACAAATTAGACAGACACATAGGGTATAACAATTTACATACAACATATGCAGTGCACTGCATATGTTGGTTATCCCGTTGCATTGGCTGGTTATTGGTGTTGTATTTGTTACGTTGTTATGATGTGTTTGTAAGCTGATGAGGGGTCCTTGTACCCGAAATGCATACTTACCTAAATTTGAAATGTGATTATTAAAGACCAACTCTTTTTTTTATAAAAGTTCTGGTCCTTCTTTCTGTCGGCCTTGGTGTGATAAGCCCTGTAAATTGTTATACCCTATTTATTAGGTTATCTAATTCTGTCTAATTTATAGTCGTGGGCAAAAAAGCATTGTTTATTATTAAATTATAATAAACTGGAGAAACAATATTAGTACATTAACATCTCACATCAATAATTAATACGAACATGAATATTTTTCTTTCATTTGGCATGATTTGTAAGGAGACTAAATTCAAAGTATCCTTTGTTTGTTGTATTCTAGAAGCTAGATTATTTTTGGGATATAGCTAGCATAAGATTAAGGACCGAATTTTGTATGTTAATTAATTAATAATTAGTCTGAAAAGTGATTTTTAGACATGTTTCTTTCTGCATGTCTATTTCCTCTTTCTGCTATGTCTATTTTTCCAAAATTCTATATTTCACAAAAAAAAAATAAATGTTTTCAAAAATTTCAGATTGCTGAGGATTAACAAACAAACTACTGTATATTCAAAATAATACTAAGTAGTATTCAATAAAGAGGCTGATAAAAATTGCTGAAAATTTTAGATAATTTAAATGATTCTGAAATAAAATAATTAAAAGACTAAACTTTCAAATGACAGTTTCTTTAACATATTTAAAACCAATACAAATGTTTCTTGATATTTACTTGGCTAACCATGATCATTTTCATGTTTTTAAATCATGCTTTCTAACACAAAACGACTTCCAACAACTTAACACTTCGTTGAGTAATAATAATCCACGATAACCTTTCTGTACAAGTGTTATGTTCTTAACTACTCCACAAACGCTTTCGACCTCCACCGATATCTGCTTCAGGTGGTGACTGACATCGTTATGACGGTCAGGAAGAAACACGGTCAGTCACCACCTGAAGCATACCTCGGTGGAGGTCGAAAGCGTTTGTGGAGTAGTTAAGAACATAACACTTGTACAGAAAGGTTTTCGTGGAGCATGCTTTCTGTCCAAAAACAGGATTTAAATTTGTATTACTGCTGGATATAGATATACACAAATCAGTGAATTATATACAAATACTTTTAATGTCAAATTATAACATTACATTTTATAATTTAGTACTTTTATAATAATACATAAACAGATTTATCTTTTAATGTTTGCATTTTAAAATTTACACTTATTCCATTTATCTGTATATAAAATAATAGTTTTAATCTTTGTATCTTAATTTTAAGAATTGTATATAGAGATGAAATCAATAATTGTAAATTTAATCACACAGATTAAAATTTGGAATAATCATATATATGTAACTCAATGTATTATATTGTAATTCGTATGTTCTGATATATGAATGGATCAGTGATGAAGGATTTGATTTAAAAGATTTTCTCCCTTATAAATTATAATGATTAAGAAAACAAGTTTACTTACTACTGTATTACCTTTTCTCTTATATCTATTAACTTAACGCATCTATAAAGTAATTAAAACTGATATCTTAAGGGCCGTATAAACTAAGGAATCAGTTCACAAATCCGACAAATTAAATGTATTAATTATAATTAGCACTTTTGATCATTGTATGTGTATAGGTATTTATCAAATCACAAAATAAACTTTACTTGAACTATAGAATAAAATTTAGAACTCTCACTCCTATATTCCCATCTCCCGCCAATTTTATAAAACCGTGCTGATAACAGCGATCACAGCACCACTAACAATTATAAAATCTCAATTGGTCATATTCTAATTGAACCTAATTTGATACGACCGAAAATGCTGTATCAACCGAGGAAGGAAAGAAAGAATAAAATGTTTTTAATAATTATTTTCATTTTTTATATATATTATACAGGTCCGGCCGAAACTGAGTCTAAGTATAAAATCCATTTTGAGACCGTATTTTGATGGTAGCATATTTTTTTTTTATTTTAATTCTTTCCGCCTCTTTTAACAGGCCCATTATGGGCTCGGCCAGACCCACAATGGGGCAGTCATGTGGTGAGGGGCGACATAACCGGTCGGCCCATCTTCCGAAAATTTCCTGGAGATTTTTCTACCCGTCCGGCTTCGAACCCGGGTCCCCTAAAGCGGTGGGCTGCCACCTTGAACGCTTGGCCATTCGGCCGCCTACTTTTAGGTTTATTGATATATATAACAATAAACTATAAAAAATAAATAATGATGGATTTTGGCATATGCAGATCAATAAACAAATTTTTAAGTTTTATTTTATTTGTTTATTTATTTTTTTTTGTGTGTATGTGTTACTGTGAAAGACCGAAATTAGAGAATGTCGATATTCTCCGGTGAATGTCGACACATACAAAATACGTCGGTATAACCAAATATTCGGTAAAAGACCGAATATTTGGTTATATTATTATACATTCCAACAATCGCCGATGTATGTCGACAAGCACAGATAAGCTTTGGGCCTTAGACTCGAGTTTTTCGTGTTACAACTCTCAACGTGTTGAAGGTGTTACGTGGTACCATCTCACACTCTGACGTCAAATCGTTAGTCTCGAGTTATAACTCAGGTGCTTTCCCATCTCACCATGCGAGTTGCTACCCACGTTGAGTTGAGCATGTGAGATCGCTACGGGAAAGTGAAAATGTCTGACAGATATGCTTATTCTGATCGCAATCGAAGCGTTAGAAGGAGTCGAAAGAGCTGTTTAAAGCAATGAATTTTTCGACCACGAGTAGATGCCATTTCTTTTCGTGTCAAGTCAACACTAATAAAAAAATTTTAATTCGTAATTAATAAAATTATACATCAAAGTTTTTCCAAAAATAAAAAGAAGTATCTAATTCATCGAAAAAGAGAATTAAAATGATAATAAATTATATGTACTGTATTAATATGTAAATTTTCGACTATCAATTCGTATCTTCTATTATCAGGACTTATTATACTGGTTTTACAGATAATATTACAAAGATTAACAGAAAACAATTTTTATTTTATTTCATATACCTGTAAAACCAGTATAATAAGTCCTGATAATAGAAGATACGAATTGATAGTCGAAAATTTACATATTAATAAGAAAAAAGGACATTGAGGCAATTTAATTATATGTACTGTACCAGTAGACCCCCTATAACGCGGGTTCCTATAACGGAGATTCCTATAACGCGGCGAAACAATTGCGACGGTATTCGTATAAAGACGTTAAAAGGGACTCGTAAAACGCGGTAAAACGTCATCGCCAACTCTCATCGCGGACGAGCAGCAGAACTACTTTCCGCCGTCCAGCGCCACGCTACGGAGAGTTTAGGCGGGTAAGTTGAGTTTACTATCGTCTGTACAGTATGTAAATTAGGTACCGTAAGACTAATACAGCACTGTAATTTTATACATTTCTTGTGAAAGAAACATTTCTTATTCAACGGCCATAAAAATTATTTCTATTAATGATGTCTCCAAAGTTCAACGAATTTTTCGCAGAAAAATAACATCAGAAATCGCGGCCGCTGTTTGGTGCGCTGCTCCGCGACGAAAACAAGCTTAAGCAATGGCGACGTCGAACGGTGCACACTCGGTAAGTAATCCTACAATTTTTTGTTTATAGCAGTGCCGTCCAACTTATCATAGCCCGCGGCCATATTTTCTTCACCAAACATTTCGGGGGCCAAGAAGGTTGGTGATGGCTAATTGGTCGGCCGGGAATCACGCCACATGACATTTGCATAGTGCTACGGTTCAGTAAGCACTAATTGGTCATCGAGTCCGATGTTGACGCTATAAAAAGGCGACAGTTCGACACACTGGATATACGTCACTCTCGTCTAAGTTCGACTTGGGANAGCAGCGCTGTCCAACTTATCATAGCCCGCGGGCCATATTTTCTTCACCAAACATTTCGGGGGCCAAGAAGGTTGCTGCTGTATTCAGCCAGGTTAAGTGAAGTTACGCAAACTAAATAGTACCTACTTTAAATTCAAATTAGATTTAAATTTTCACATAATAAAATAATTTTAATATTAATAATAATAATTTAGTAACATAAATTTATTCATAGTAAAATGTACTCGCGGGCCGTAAAAATTATTTGGCGGGCCGTATACGGCCCGCGGGCCGCCAGTTGGACAGCGCTGGTTTATAGCATAATTTATACGGATTATTCCCAAAAAATTATACGTGTTTTGGAAATGTTAAGTCGAATTAGTCTATAATCGATTAATTTTATGGAAGAAAACCTTTCAAACAGCCGTAGTCCGTAAACTTCACACGTGTCGGGCTGCGATTGGCTCGTGTATTTAAGGATTCCTACAACGCGGAAATTCGTATAACGAGGAACGTATCTACCGCGTTATAGGGGGTCTACTGTATAAATTATTAAGAGCATAGACACTATATTAAAATTATTTATTAATCAGAAGTGTTAAGTTCTAATTAATAAATACTCTTAATAAACAAAACAATTTAAGAAATAGATCAAGGAAGAAAACTATATGAAAAGAGGATTAAATTAAAATAATTTTTCCATTACACAACGGATTTTTTAGCTCCAATACACAATTAATTTTTCAAGTAATTCTCTTCACAAATCAAACTGTCTTTCTCTTGTAAATTTGTTGTCGAATTTTCCACTGTTCATTTTCTTATTATTTTCTATATATGTTACTAATTATTTATTTTTTGTTCTTCGCTTCTTTTTTAAAAATAAAACATTGGAGGTTTCCATTTTGTTTCTGCGTACTATATTGCTATAAGACAAAACTTTTAACTATAACACGTGTAAACTAATTCACGTTGATCTGTTTACAGCTTGTTACAGTAAAGTTGATTAGTCGAATCATTATAGTCGCAAATCCAGATACATTGTAAATAATCCCACCATGCTTATCGACACACATAAACAAGTGAATATGACCTACTTCCGCTCGCCTTTCGAGTTCGCTTGATGGGTCTAACTCGAGACTACCGATTATATGTGAGTTCAATGACGTCAATTCGAGTACAACACGAAAAACTCGAGACTAAGGGCCCTGGTGGAGGTCGAAACGACACCCGAGAAGCCGATGTCGACAGACTGTCGTCACTCTGTCGCCAAATCCTTTGTGAACAAGGTCGTACCTCTTTTCCCGGCAACGGTTTGGTGGAAACCGCCCACTTTGTCACTGGATGACATTTTTGTTTTTGATCCCGTGAGGTGGGGATCAGTTTGTCAGGTCGAGTGGCAGAGGGGTCGTCGGTAAGGTGTCGGCGATATCCGAATAAAAAACACCATTAAACAGATCAGTTCGTAATCACGTAATAACGTAATCAGTTCGTTATTTGTAAGGAAAAGTTACTTTCCATACATGAGATTTCTTCTCAAGAAATATCTCTGAGAGAAGCAGCAGGCTAATTCGAAAAGTGGAGGGTAAGGCAATACACGCTGTCATTACAAAAAGAAGTGTTCCGGCTACACACGCTGTCATTACAAAAAGAAGTGTTCCGCAAATAATAAATGCAGCTGCAAAAGCAAGGAACTTTAGTGCAATTCAAAGTGTCATAACAATTTAAGTTGTCGCAATGAATAAGATTGTATAACGTTACTCACATAATTTATGTGTAAGTTTATTATTGTATTATTTTCTTTAATGATTTAGAATGCGCTGTTATTAAGCTTTCTTCTATTTTGACATATTAAAAAGTTGCATTTTTTTCTCTTAACGTAATAAAAATATTTTTATTTAACATTCACCATCAGTGCACGCTGAATGTCGACATTTGCCGGTGTAAGTGAGAAATAAAGATATTTAGCAAATATTTCGTACATATGCGAAACGACTGTATGAATGCTGACATTCACCAAGGTCCTAGAATACCTTGGACATTCACCGGAGAATATTGACATTCGCCAGATATCGGTCATTCATAGTAACATACATACAAAATGAAATCGACAAATCTTCCTATAATCTGAAAAGTACATTTTAAAAAAAGGTTCATTAAGTTTATAAAAAAAAAGCTTGAAATATTTTTCAAAGTAAAACAGAATCCTGAATAATTTTGAAACAGTCTGTTTTATTTACAATCGTCAGTCTTACATTTTTTTGTTAAGTTATGGCAACGCAACAATTGGGCGATCTGCCTAGGCCCTAGGGAATGCCTTCCGGGAGATCTTTTAAGGGTAACTGGTCCCTATTCAGGCGTTATAGACGTGGAGAAAACCGGAAAACTCCACATGGCCAGTTTGCCCTGGAAAGGCGCAAACCCATGACCGAATTTCGCGTTCAGGGAACGGAACTGCTTGGTCACTGATAGTGTCTTACATTTTTTAATAACTAAATTTTCAATAATAAAAATTGAAATTGAAGTAAGTTACTTGTTACAAATCGAAATTGGCTTGAATCTCTCCTAATAGAAACGTACTCAACGTTACATCTCACACGTAGATATTATCAATAATGCAAAATTTTATTTCATTATATAATAAATAGTGACTCCAGTTTACGGACTGTTCATAAATGACGTCCACGCTGGAAGGGAATGGTTATGACAAGGTGGACAGAGTTGAACAAGGGGAGGGGAGGGATTGTGCTTCATTGAAGTCCGTTTTAATTCATTAATTAAATTTTAGTTTATGCATTTTATATTTATTTCAAAACTTCTTGTATGACGATTTTTTCAAAATACCGCTTTTGAGCTGGTAGCAAGGGTACGGCAGAATTTTCATTTTTAAACATAATTAGCAAACCAATAATATATTGTAGTGTTTTTATAATGTACAGTACTACTAATATTTAAAAAGTTGGTACACCATGTAGTGTACTGTAGACTGACCTTAACCCTAAGGAATTTTGGTTATTTAATTCCTGGATGTTATGAAGTTTGTGGCTTTTCTATTATCTCTATATTTCAGTTTAGTAACTTGTATGCAAGTATTACCATATTACTGTACTGCACATACATAGGTACTAAGTTTATGCATGCAGACATGACAGCTCAGCAGGTTAGTTTAATTATTGTGGGGAAGATTACTTCAGGATTCTGATACCATGCAGCAATAGTTTGAAAATTACTTGAGATGATCTTGAGAAAGATCCGAAGGACAACATGGCAAAGACTAACAGATGCTGGAAACTGGAGTAGACGGTAATCACACCTAAGGGACTGTAGGAGAAATAGTTGGAGCATCTGAGGGAGATTAGCAATGGCAAACAGCGAGCAAATAAAGAAAGGTGGCTGGCCAAGACAAACTTGAGTTGGATTGATCGATCAGAACAGTCGGATTATCTATCCAGAAGTTCATTTTTGGGTCTCTGACCCAAAGATAAAGTTCCAAATAGAACGATTCATGACCAATGACCTTTCTTGATTTGCCTGCCCCTTGGAACATGTCCTACTTGATGGATAGAGTTGCAACAAATAGCAGTTTGTTGGAATAAAATAAAACTTCATTAATGCAAATGTAATGACGATGATAATACACCGTCAATACAATGGTTACAATATAATAATAAAGAAGTAATTTCTTATACAACAAAGGTACAATTTGAAAGGATCCTTTTAGTTCCTTATAAAACCTCCTCATGTGTGGACACATACCGGCTGAATATGAAAAAATACAGGCACTGCACGCTACCCTTCTACAGATTTGCTCAGAAATGTTTCAATTGCTGCTTCAAATTATTCACATTTGTAAATGGCTAAAGCTGGCGTCCCATCTGGTCCCACAGATGCCTGATGAGTAACAAATATGGAACTACGAAAGCCAAGAAAATGAGGAAACATGATGGGAAATCCTAGTTGTGTGCAGTCTAGCATTAACATGCTGGAAAATGCTGTTTGCATCTCTGCCATGAAAAGCAACACATTAGAGCACAGGATTTCCAAAATATTCCCAGTTCCACTAATAGAGGTGACTGTCATACAAGATGACTCTTCAGACCAGCATGACAACAATGAAGAAAGTGTGTCATTCAACAGTAAAGATGGGATTGAAACACTCAACAGTGGTCTTCATTCTCTAACATTGTGGTCATTGTTTCCAAACAGAACTGGATTTTGTCACTGAAGACAATTCATTGTCAATACATAGCAGTTCATGCTTCTGTCAAGCACCACTGCAAATAAAGCTAATGATTTGGGGTTCTTATTGGTACATGTATGATTTCCATGCTGCCATGTCTGTGCCCTCATGTATCCATCTACCCCAATACCACTTCATGATCAGGTAACAAAGCCTAAAGGATGACAATAATTTGGCCATCTGCTTATCGCAGCTCAATGATGTGGTTTTTCTAAAATGCCATCATCTGTGCATAATTTCTTTGATTGTGTTATACAAACATGCTTGCCTTTCAAAGACTTCCAAACATGAAATATACTGAAAATTCTGAACATGGCTTTTTATAGGATATGTAGTAGTAATTTTTAAGAAACTGGCAGCATTACCTGGTATGCAATCAAACCATAAGTATAATCATTTACATACCTGTCTGAGAAAGTTGTATGCTGAATTTTGAGGTAATTGGACAAATTTATCTAGTTGTATAACTTTTTGTCAACGAATATTTTTAGAATTGCTTTGAAAATGTATTGAATCAAGTTTTGTAATCACACTTTTACCATGAAAAGGTCAAAAGAAACTGTCTAAATGATCAAAATGTTCAAAGCTATAATTCTAACTTTAATTTCACTATCTGTAGAAATTTAAAGCTTAAATTTTCTGGTAAATTTGGAACAAAGTATTTATTTTTCTAAATGACTAATTGTGATGTTACTATTACTACTTATCCATAGAAAATAATTCTTGGTTTTGGATTAAAAAAAATTCAAAGTAATTTTAAAGTGATGTAAAATAAACAATAAATAAAATATTTTGTTGTATGTGTTTAATAGCTTTTTGCAATACACACAAAGGACTTAAAAATAAATAGAAAAAAATATATATAGCTTATCTCCATGTTTAACCTACTTAACTTTTTGTACAATTAGAAAAATACTTAAACCAATCAAAATCATAAACCTTAAATGGCACTTAAAAAACATTTAAATGTATAAATTTTATCAGGTAACCAAATATTAATTAACCCCTTAACGACCACCTGTTTTTAATTATAATGTAATTAAGCATAAAAAATACTTAAAACTTAAAAAAAACGAAAGAAATGCGTTAATTTTGAAGAAAAAGCTTCGAAGTTTAAGTTCCTTTGTCTCCCCTTTCTGCGAAATTAAACAGGGATGAGTCATTCTTTACACAGCTGGATGACCTTGAGAACAGCTGGAGTCGGATTTCCCGAGGCATTCTCATAGACGTCNTTTAGTACTTTTATAATAATACATAAACAGATTTATCTTTTAATGTTTGCATTTTAAAATTTACACTTATTCCATTTATCTGTATATAAAATAATAGTTTTAATCTTTGTATCTTAATTTTAAGAATTGTATATAGAGATGAAATCAATAATTGTAAATTTAATCACACAGATTAAAATTTGGAATAATCATATATATGTAACTCAATGTATTATATTGTAATTCGTATGTTCTGATATATGAATGGATCAGTGATGAAGGATTTGATTTAAAAGATTTTCTCCCTTATAAATTATAATGATTAAGAAAACAAGTTTACTTACTACTGTATTACCTTTTCTCTTATATCTATTAACTTAACGCATCTATAAAGTAATTAAAACTGATATCTTAAGGGCCGTATAAACTAAGGAATCAGTTCACAAATCCGACAAATTAAATGTATTAATTATAATTAGCACTTTTGATCATTGTATGTGTATAGGTATTTATCAAATCACAAAATAAACTTTACTTGAACTATAGAATAAAATTTAGAACTCTCACTCCTATATTCCCATCTCCCGCCAATTTTATAAAACCGTGCTGATAACAGCGATCACAGCACCACTAACAATTATAAAATCTCAATTGGTCATATTCTAATTGAACCTAATTTGATACGACCGAAAATGCTGTATCAACCGAGGAAGGAAAGAAAGAATAAAATGTTTTTAATAATTATTTTCATTTTTTATATATATTATACAGGTCCGGCCGAAACTGAGTCTAAGTATAAAATCCATTTTGAGACCGTATTTTGATGGTAGCATATTTTTTTTTTATTTTAATTCTTTCCGCCTCTTTTAACAGGCCCATTATGGGCTCGGCCAGACCCACAATGGGGCAGTCATGTGGTGAGGGGCGACATAACCGGTCGGCCCATCTTCCGAAAATTTCCTGGAGATTTTTCTACCCGTCCGGCTTCGAACCCGGGTCCCCTAAAGCGGTGGGCTGCCACCTTGAACGCTTGGCCATTCGGCCGCCTACTTTTAGGTTTATTGATATATATAACAATAAACTATAAAAAATAAATAATGATGGATTTTGGCATATGCAGATCAATAAACAAATTTTTAAGTTTTATTTTATTTGTTTATTTATTTTTTTTTGTGTGTATGTGTTACTGTGAAAGACCGAAATTAGAGAATGTCGATATTCTCCGGTGAATGTCGACACATACAAAATACGTCGGTATAACCAAATATTCGGTAAAAGACCGAATATTTGGTTATATTATTATACATTCCAACAATCGCCGATGTATGTCGACAAGCACAGATAAGCTTTGGGCCTTAGACTCGAGTTTTTCGTGTTACAACTCTCAACGTGTTGAAGGTGTTACGTGGTACCATCTCACACTCTGACGTCAAATCGTTAGTCTCGAGTTATAACTCAGGTGCTTTCCCATCTCACCATGCGAGTTGCTACCCACGTTGAGTTGAGCATGTGAGATCGCTACGGGAAAGTGAAAATGTCTGACAGATATGCTTATTCTGATCGCAATCGAAGCGTTAGAAGGAGTCGAAAGAGCTGTTTAAAGCAATGAATTTTTCGACCACGAGTAGATGCCATTTCTTTTCGTGTCAAGTCAACACTAATAAAAAAATTTTAATTCGTAATTAATAAAATTATACATCAAAGTTTTTCCAAAAATAAAAAGAAGTATCTAATTCATCGAAAAAGAGAATTAAAATGATAATAAATTATATGTACTGTATTAATATGTAAATTTTCGACTATCAATTCGTATCTTCTATTATCAGGACTTATTATACTGGTTTTACAGATAATATTACAAAGATTAACAGAAAACAATTTTTATTTTATTTCATATACCTGTAAAACCAGTATAATAAGTCCTGATAATAGAAGATACGAATTGATAGTCGAAAATTTACATATTAATAAGAAAAAAGGACATTGAGGCAATTTAATTATATGTACTGTACCAGTAGACCCCCTATAACGCGGGTTCCTATAACGGAGATTCCTATAACGCGGCGAAACAATTGCGACGGTATTCGTATAAAGACGTTAAAAGGGACTCGTAAAACGCGGTAAAACGTCATCGCCAACTCTCATCGCGGACGAGCAGCAGAACTACTTTCCGCCGTCCAGCGCCACGCTACGGAGAGTTTAGGCGGGTAAGTTGAGTTTACTATCGTCTGTACAGTATGTAAATTAGGTACCGTAAGACTAATACAGCACTGTAATTTTATACATTTCTTGTGAAAGAAACATTTCTTATTCAACGGCCATAAAAATTATTTCTATTAATGATGTCTCCAAAGTTCAACGAATTTTTCGCAGAAAAATAACATCAGAAATCGCGGCCGCTGTTTGGTGCGCTGCTCCGCGACGAAAACAAGCTTAAGCAATGGCGACGTCGAACGGTGCACACTCGGTAAGTAATCCTACAATTTTTTGTTTATAGCAGTGCCGTCCAACTTATCATAGCCCGCGGCCATATTTTCTTCACCAAACATTTCGGGGGCCAAGAAGGTTGGTGATGGCTAATTGGTCGGCCGGGAATCACGCCACATGACATTTGCATAGTGCTACGGTTCAGTAAGCACTAATTGGTCATCGAGTCCGATGTTGACGCTATAAAAAGGCGACAGTTCGACACNATGGGTCTAACTCGAGACTACCGATTATATGTGAGTTCAATGACGTCAATTCGAGTACAACACGAAAAACTCGAGACTAAGGGCCCTGGTGGAGGTCGAAACGACACCCGAGAAGCCGATGTCGACAGACTGTCGTCACTCTGTCGCCAAATCCTTTGTGAACAAGGTCGTACCTCTTTTCCCGGCAACGGTTTGGTGGAAACCGCCCACTTTGTCACTGGATGACATTTTTGTTTTTGATCCCGTGAGGTGGGGATCAGTTTGTCAGGTCGAGTGGCAGAGGGGTCGTCGGTAAGGTGTCGGCGATATCCGAATAAAAAACACCATTAAACAGATCAGTTCGTAATCACGTAATAACGTAATCAGTTCGTTATTTGTAAGGAAAAGTTACTTTCCATACATGAGATTTCTTCTCAAGAAATATCTCTGAGAGAAGCAGCAGGCTAATTCGAAAAGTGGAGGGTAAGGCAATACACGCTGTCATTACAAAAAGAAGTGTTCCGGCTACACACGCTGTCATTACAAAAAGAAGTGTTCCGCAAATAATAAATGCAGCTGCAAAAGCAAGGAACTTTAGTGCAATTCAAAGTGTCATAACAATTTAAGTTGTCGCAATGAATAAGATTGTATAACGTTACTCACATAATTTATGTGTAAGTTTATTATTGTATTATTTTCTTTAATGATTTAGAATGCGCTGTTATTAAGCTTTCTTCTATTTTGACATATTAAAAAGTTGCATTTTTTTCTCTTAACGTAATAAAAATATTTTTATTTAACATTCACCATCAGTGCACGCTGAATGTCGACATTTGCCGGTGTAAGTGAGAAATAAAGATATTTAGCAAATATTTCGTACATATGCGAAACGACTGTATGAATGCTGACATTCACCAAGGTCCTAGAATACCTTGGACATTCACCGGAGAATATTGACATTCGCCAGATATCGGTCATTCATAGTAACATACATACAAAATGAAATCGACAAATCTTCCTACAATCTGAAAAGTACATTTTAAAAAAAGGTTCATTAAGTTTATAAAAAAAAAGCTTGAAATATTTTTCAAAGTAAAACAGAATCCTGAATAATTTTGAAACAGTCTGTTTTATTTACAATCGTCAGTCTTACATTTTTTTGTTAAGTTATGGCAACGCAACAATTGGGCGATCTGCCTAGGCCCTAGGGGATGCCTTCCGGGAGATCTTTTAAGGGTAACTGGTCCCTATTCAGGCGTTATAGACGTGGAGAAAACCGGAAAACTCCACATGGCCAGTTTGCCCTGGAAAGGCGCAAACCCATGACCGAATTTCGCGTTCAGGGAACGGAACTGCTTGGTCACTGATAGTGTCTTACATTTTTTAATAACTAAATTTTCAATAATAAAAATTGAAATTGAAGTAAGTTACTTGTTACAAATCGAAATTGGCTTGAATCTCTCCTAATAGAAACGTACTCAACGTTACATCTCACACGTAGATATTATCAATAATGCAAAATTTTATTTCATTATATAATAAATAGTGACTCCAGTTTACGGACTGTTCATAAATGACGTCCACGCTGGAAGGGAATGGTTATGACAAGGTGGACAGAGTTGAACAAGGGGAGGGGAGGGATTGTGCTTCATTGAAGTCCGTTTTAATTCATTAATTAAATTTTAGTTTATGCATTTTATATTTATTTCAAAACTTCTTGTATGACGATTTTTTCAAAATACCGCTTTTGAGCTGGTAGCAAGGGTACGGCAGAATTTTCATTTTTAAACATAATTAGCAAACCAATAATATATTGTAGTGTTTTTATAATGTACAGTACTACTAATATTTAAAAAGTTGGTACACCATGTAGTGTACTGTAGACTGACCTTAACCCTAAGGAATTTTGGTTATTTAATTCCTGGATGTTATGAAGTTTGTGGCTTTTCTATTATCTCTATATTTCAGTTTAGTAACTTGTATGCAAGTATTACCATATTACTGTACTGCACATACATAGGTACTAAGTTTATGCATGCAGACATGACAGCTCAGCAGGTTAGTTTAATTATTGTGGGGAAGATTACTTCAGGATTCTGATACCATGCAGCAATAGTTTGAAAATTACTTGAGATGATCTTGAGAAAGATCCGAAGGACAACATGGCAAAGACTAACAGATGCTGGAAACTGGAGTAGACGGTAATCACACCTAAGGGACTGTAGGAGAAATAGTTGGAGCATCTGAGGGAGATTAGCAATGGCAAACAGCGAGCAAATAAAGAAAGGTGGCTGGCCAAGACAAACTTGAGTTGGATTGATCGATCAGAACAGTCGGATTATCTATCCAGAAGTTCATTTTTGGGTCTCTGACCCAAAGATAAAGTTCCAAATAGAACGATTCATGACCAATGACCTTTCTTGATTTGCCTGCCCCTTGGAACATGTCCTACTTGATGGATAGAGTTGCAACAAATAGCAGTTTGTTGGAATAAAATAAAACTTCATTAATGCAAATGTAATGACGATGATAATACACCGTCAATACAATGGTTACAATATAATAATAAAGAAGTAATTTCTTATACAACAAAGGTACAATTTGAAAGGATCCTTTTAGTTCCTTATAAAACCTCCTCATGTGTGGACACATACCGGCTGAATATGAAAAAATACAGGCACTGCACGCTACCCTTCTACAGATTTGCTCAGAAATGTTTCAATTGCTGCTTCAAATTATTCACATTTGTAAATGGCTAAAGCTGGCGTCCCATCTGGTCCCACAGATGCCTGATGAGTAACAAATATGGAACTACGAAAGCCAAGAAAATGAGGAAACATGATGGGAAATCCTAGTTGTGTGCAGTCTAGCATTAACATGCTGGAAAATGCTGTTTGCATCTCTGCCATGAAAAGCAACACATTAGAGCACAGGATTTCCAAAATATTCCCAGTTCCACTAATAGAGGTGACTGTCATACAAGATGACTCTTCAGACCAGCATGACAACAATGAAGAAAGTGTGTCATTCAACAGTAAAGATGGGATTGAAACACTCAACAGTGGTCTTCATTCTCTAACATTGTGGTCATTGTTTCCAAACAGAACTGGATTTTGTCACTGAAGACAATTCATTGTCAATACATAGCAGTTCATGCTTCTGTCAAGCACCACTGCAAATAAAGCTAATGATTTGGGGTTCTTATTGGTACATGTATGATTTCCATGCTGCCATGTCTGTGCCCTCATGTATCCATCTACCCCAATACCACTTCATGATCAGGTAACAAAGCCTAAAGGATGACAATAATTTGGCCATCTGCTTATCGCAGCTCAATGATGTGGTTTTTCTAAAATGCCATCATCTGTGCATAATTTCTTTGATTGTGTTATACAAACATGCTTGCCTTTCAAAGACTTCCAAACATGAAATATACTGAAAATTCTGAACATGGCTTTTTATAGGATATGTAGTAGTAATTTTTAAGAAACTGGCAGCATTACCTGGTATGCAATCAAACCATAAGTATAATCATTTACATACCTGTCTGAGAAAGTTGTATGCTGAATTTTGAGGTAATTGGACAAATTTATCTAGTTGTATAACTTTTTGTCAACGAATATTTTTAGAATTGCTTTGAAAATGTATTGAATCAAGTTTTGTAATCACACTTTTACCATGAAAAGGTCAAAAGAAACTGTCTAAATGATCAAAATGTTCAAAGCTATAATTCTAACTTTAATTTCACTATCTGTAGAAATTTAAAGCTTAAATTTTCTGGTAAATTTGGAACAAAGTATTTATTTTTCTAAATGACTAATTGTGATGTTACTATTACTACTTATCCATAGAAAATAATTCTTGGTTTTGGATTAAAAAAAATTCAAAGTAATTTTAAAGTGATGTAAAATAAACAATAAATAAAATATTTTGTTGTATGTGTTTAATAGCTTTTTGCAATACACACAAAGGACTTAAAAATAAATAGAAAAAAATATATATAGCTTATCTCCATGTTTAACCTACTTAACTTTTTGTACAATTAGAAAAATACTTAAACCAATCAAAATCATAAACCTTAAATGGCACTTAAAAAACATTTAAATGTATAAATTTTATCAGGTAACCAAATATTAATTAACCCCTTAACGACCACCTGTTTTTAATTATAATGTAATTAAGCATAAAAAATACTTAAAACTTAAAAAAAACGAAAGAAATGCGTTAATTTTGAAGAAAAAGCTTCGAAGTTTAAGTTCCTTTGTCTCCCCTTTCTGCGAAATTAAACAGGGATGAGTCATTCTTTACACAGCTGGATGACCTTGAGAACAGCTGGAGTCGGATTTCCCGAGGCATTCTCATAGACGTCTCGGGAGGACAAGGGTTTAAAGTAGGGTGAATACTAACTAGGCGTATATTTTTAAATATTTTTAAAAAATTAAAAATTTTATTGTGATTTCCGATCCCCCTAATTAATTAATTTATATAAAATAAAATATATTAATTAAAAAATTTAAAAACTATTGGAGGTCGTTTTTGACATCAGAAAGCAGCTTTAAATAACTTTACCGAAGTCAAATCCGTGCACTACAACTTTAGAACGATTAATTAAATTTGATAAAAAAAACTCCTATTAAAAAACAATTAAGCCTTAATCGAGCCTTATCAAAGGCTAATTAAAATCGCGATAAAATTTTTTCGCGCGGGTAAAAATTTTTGCAAAAATTTGTGGACCTAAAAAACATTCCAAAAATTGAAAAAAAAAATGTTTTTTCAAAAGTGGCCTTAACTACCGAGTTTTTCGTAACGCTATGTAAACTTGACCAGTTATCTCGTCAATGGGCGTTAAGATATATAAATGTCATTTTTTGAAATGTGAATAAAATGCTTGTAGTTTTTGTTTTTTGATAAATGAAATTTTAATTTTATTTATCAAAATATCGAATTTACATTCAATTACACTTTCCCAATGAGAGGACAGTTTGAAAATACCAGATCTGCATTAAAGTTTAAGTTACTCCTTTTTATAGCCATGTGATTTGTAAATTCTTTTCCATGCATATGATTATCCAAAGATAAAAAAAGTTTTTTTCAAACAGAGATAAGTCAGGAGAATAAGAAGGACGAGATAAAAGTTTCCGTCCCAATTACATTATTTTGTTCCTTGTAATTTCTGCAATGTGTGGATGAGTGTTATCTTGTAAAGCAAAAAACACCTTGACAATTTGCCAAAGATTGTTGTTTTAACCTTAATTTGTCATACTCTTTGTAGCTGCTCACTGTACAAATCTTTTGTGAGGGTTTGACCAACATTCAAGTATTCATGATGAACATAGTTTTTTTCGGGAGCCATTCAAATCATTTATAAAAATGGTATATTCAAACTGCCCTCCTGTTGAGAAAAGTGTAAATGAATGTGAAGGTAAATATTTTGATGAATAAAATTATTTTAAATAAAAAATACAAGCAATTTTATTTACATTTCAAAATGACATTATTTATTTGGTTACCTAATATTCGTTTTTAACAAAATTTTATATAGAACATAATCAAAGCATAATTCAATATATTGTTGTTACTTTGTAAATTAATTCATTCTGGGCATCATTGGTCAAACACATTCTAACATAGGAATGTGATGTGGAAATTTCTTATAATATTGAGTTATAGACAGATGAATAACCAAAGAAATTAAGAGATGTGATTATTCTGAAGAAACTGTGTTCAAATCCAGCAGTTGGCATGAATAAAAGGTTTTCTTAGTACTCTTAGAATAAAAAATTATAATACAGAAATTCCATTTAAATTTTGTATTTTTACTTTAAACAAAATTTATATTTAGGAAACTAAAAATAATTGGTAGGTTGTTATTACAAGATAATCAAATGGAAATTTTACTTGAGAGGCTGAGTTGGTAGCACTTAATTGATTTGTCATGTGCCACTAACTTATTTTTGAATACTTCAAATTCTATTCAAGTCCGTAGTAAATAAATGTTTGGAATAAATTTTTTCATGACACAGAGCAAGACAGTAATGAGCAAGGCTGGCTCAAGACATTATCAAATACACTGCTAGCCATTAAAAGTGCTACACCAAGAGGAAAGCAAATAGCAGAATCATGTTTATTGTACACATACAGTATAATGGGAGGAAGACATGATTAAATTGGCAGGTAATTTTGAGGTACAGAGCATGCAGAAATTAGTACCTAGAGCAGCCGCTCCTGGCAGCAATAACAGCTGTAATCTGGATGGGCATTGAGTCGAACAGAGTTACAGGTAAAGCAGTCCACACAGCTTCAACTCTACCAGAGTCATCTATCATACTAGCTGGAGAGTGGTGGTGTGCCAGTTTCTCAGCAACCATTGACCAGATATTATCAATTGGAGACAGATCTGGAGAATGTGTTGCCCTGGCCAACACGTTCTCCAGATCTGCATTCAATAAGGCCAGGACAGCATGGACAACATGTGGTTGTGCATTGTCCTATTGAAAGGTAACATGACGAAGGCCTCAAAGATAGGGCACAGTGACGGGTCTTAACACATCAGAAATGTAACACCAGCTCTCCAAATTACTGGCTATGCGAACAAGAGGCAACCAGGTTACGTGTCCAGTGGCACCCCATACCATCACTCCAGGTGCTGGGCCCAAACAACAATGACAAATGCAAACTGGAAATGATCATTCCCCTCGGTGCCTTCACACATGGATACGGCTATCATGATGCTGTATGCAGAATCAGGCTGTCTGAAAAGATGATGTGACAACACTCCTGTGTCCGTATTCATCATTGAATGCACCATTGCCTGTCTGCTGCAGTATCAAGGGAAGCCACAGCAATGGTCATGTGCTGATAATCCATTGTGCTACAGACATTATTGTACTGATGCTTGCTGTTCTGAAAATGACCAAAGTTCCTGACTCAAGGTATGTGATGTGGCTGTATGATCCCACAAGGCGATGTGAACAAGGTGTCTGTCTTCTCAGGTGTTAGTGACCAAGGTCCACTGAGATCCTGCATTTCATTCTGTAAGGCCCTCCTGGACCCAATGATTCCATATTCTCATGACAGTCATGGGATCATAACTAATGCAAGCAGCAATAGCACAGAATTATAAACCATAGAACCTAGTAGGCTACAATTCTACCACGATGAAACCCTGACACATGCTGGTAGGCATTCCTCCTTCTTACACAAGGCATAACAGAACCTTTACACAAGCAACCAATTGCAAATGCAATTTATATATAAGAAATCCTTCCCTTTTATACAGATTGTAGATGGCCTTACTCCTATCTGCTTTGCAAGCATGCATTGAAATGCTATTCATTTGTATATCCCAGCATGTTGCATCTTTCATGCAAATTTCGCATTTGTTGCATGCCACCATTATGGTACTGTACAACAATTTTAATGGCCAGCAGTGTATATTCCTTGCAAGTAAACTTTTCATTTGATCAAATGATAATTATAAATGAAATATACCTGAATTCAACAGTTTAAAGAATAATTTTAAAACTTTTAAAGATAGAATTAATATTTCAATATGCTGTTTTATCACTTAATTTATTACTATTTTTCTATAAGCAAATATTTTTCTGCACATTTTTTAAATATGAAATTATAAAGATCATAAAAATCATATAACTAACACCTTATTCTTGCCGAGAAATATAATTTATTTGAAACAAACAAACGTTTTCAGCCTGATTCACAGGCCATCCTCAGGTTTAGAATTTGTATTCCAGAAGGTTCTAAAATTAATTTAATAATTTATTTATTTAATTTTAATTATTAATTTACTTGAGAGATGGCGCCTAATGCCTACCTCTAGTAACAAATTACTTTATTCTAATCATTTAATTAGCCATATAATAGCCCGATATTTAGGCGATCGTTTGGCAATGTATTATGTATATATATATTAAAGTTTTATTAACTATTAAATACGACACAAAAGTCAATGCAAATAATTAATATAACGATTATTCATTATTTACAGTGAATATAAACGTTATCAACGTTAATTAATTTTTTCTAATAATTCCTCGAAATTGAATTATGATTGGAAAAGCACAAAAGTTATTAATATATTACTAATGTACTGTACATAAATTGTTGTATTAAGTGTGAAGTATTATAGTCAAGCATTTAACTGAAGCTATAACATTAATAATTCATTGATCCGTTTACAGACCAAATCGATTAATTCCGTTTGTATATCCTTAGAATAATCGTTAATATTTTTACATTTTTTTTATATTCATACCAATTTTATATGACGTTACATAAAAGCTACAATAAATTAAATGACTGAGAAATAGAAAAATATTTTCAATAATTACTTGCTGTTGAATAAAATTCTTTCTATCTGAGAGATTATCAGTTTCATTTTAACCAGTGTAATTACGCATATCCAACAATAAGGATAAATGATATTAGGATTTCAGAGATACAATATAACTTTCATCGCTGACTAAAAATGTTCAAATATAGAAAATATGTAAACACAAGTAAAAGTAGAATTGATTAATGTTCGAATTGAAAGATTAATGCCATGACTTTCCAGCTGGTAAATTTTCGAGCTGGTTAGTTAACAAGCTCGAAAATTTTGCTGAAAAGTCAACAATAGATATGAATAACCAGGAACAGGAAGATTTATCGCCTTTTTATTTTCTTAATCCATTTTAAATTATTTGTATAGATTTTTTAATGCTTTGTGATTAAAATTTAATTATATAGATTGTAGCTCCCGCTGTTATAACCTATATTCCGAAGCATGGGCTTCGGAGATAAACTATTTACATTCTTCCTGTCATTGGTCTTTTCAGCAGTTTCATGAAATATGTAGTTAATAGTTCATGATAGTTCATGTAACTGTACTTATGTTAACATTAATATAACTGTTTGAGATTTCTATCATATTATTTTTATTCTAATATTGATAAAATTTACCATTACGAGGCAGATAATTCGGATCTGATAAAAAGTTGTCCGTTTGTAATAACAGATTCGAATCTTGTTCTTCTGTTGAAGTATTCTGAGCAGAAGACTCATTACCAGGAATCTGTGGTTTCTGCTGATATTCAATTACTTCAATTGGCGGCTCAATTTCAGATAATTCTTGCTGCGGTCCTTGCTGCAGCTGCTGCTCTGACTGCTCATAATACATTCCTGGTTGCGATTCATGAACAACCATTTCTGCTGGTTGCCAAAAGCCAACCATATTAGGAGGTGGTCCATAATTAATTATATTAGGATTTGGACCGTAACCGATCATATTAGGCTATGGTCCGTAACCAATCATATTAGGATATGGTCCGTAACCAATCATATTAGGATATGGTCCGTAAGCAATCATATGTGGCGATGATCCATATCTAATTATAGAAGGAGGGAGCCCATATGCAATCATTCCAGGGGATTGAAGCTCCTGTCTCATTGGTCCTTGTTGATACATTTGTAATAAATTCTGAAATATGAAGCATGGAATTGATAAATAATAAAAAATACGGTGGCCTATTAGTAATACAGTACCTAATATTGTAGATAGGTAAATTAACATGTATATTATAATTTAAAGAATCGCCATTGGTTCTCAAATGTTTGTATTATTAATGGTAATAATATAATGGGTCAATATGAATTCGAGTTTACCTACTCCAACATAATTTGTGTAAATACAGTCGACCCCCCTATAACGTACGTTCCTATAACGACAATTCCTAGAACGTAGCGAAAAAATTGTAGCAACTTTCGTATAACGTACCTCCTATAACGTCGTTTCGCGACAAGATTGATAGAGTCTGGACCAATAGTGGATGAGCAGCCGAACTACTTTCCTCCGACCCTGCGCCACGCTACGGAGCGGCTAAATTGAGTTTGCTATCGTCTGTTTAGTATTATATATAAATTA
>NW_019384537.1:50028-63160 GCF_000671375.1 Centruroides sculpturatus | reverse complement strand
TATAATAAAATATTTTAATAATTACATATTGAGAAAATCATTAGAAGTATCATTTAATAATAATGTTATAAAATAAAATTTTAGTAACAAAATCATTATTTCACAGTAAAACTGTTTTAAATTAATTGACATATTGCTAATTTTAAACATTGAAGTGTTTTAGATTTGATTTATCTTAAGTCATAATGTAGTATCTGAGAATACATAATTCAATTTATTACATATATCAGTATTAGCTGCAAACTATTTTCTTATAGGTGATAGAAATTTGAAAAGTTGAGAAATTTTAGTAGTGTGCAGGACAGGATCATCAAAAACTTGGTATAGGACTCAGGATAGTGAGGCCTTTTATAGAGAGATTAGATTTTTTGGTAAATCCGGGGACACATGTCAATCATCACTTTTTATGGTACACAGTAAGCCTATATGTATAAGTATTGTCAAATGAGTACTGTATGTACAGTACATGTACAGTATACATACAGATGACCAGTGGCGTGCCGTCATTAGAAGCGGTGGAAGCGCCGCTTCCCTTGTATTTTATAAAAAATAAATACATATTAATTTTAATTATATGAAAATAATCGCACAATATTTTATTATAACCGCATTATCTATCTTATTACAAATTTCTATACTACACGTGAAAAAAAAGAACTAAGATTGCTATTGTATATTCGAATATTAGTGGCGGAGTGGAATCTCTGTATTGTCAGATTCCAAAAAGCCAGATTTGCGCACGCGCTTTACAGAGCACCAACCTCATCCGATTTAGCCGGTGGAAGCCTACGACCTTGGGTTGATGCTACACATACTCGTATAACGCTTCCAATTCTATACGGGACCGGTTCTGGGCTGTTAGCCGCCCGCCCGCTAGATATTTGGCCGATTACGTGAATAACGAGTAGATTTATAACTTACCAGTAAATTTTTATCGGTTGGGTTATGTTTTTACGATAGTTCTGTATAGTTGACAGTAGTTTAAAAAATCCATTAAAATATTTGATATATTTATTCCGCTTTCCGATTTTATATTACTCACGGATTTCAATGTTGAACCAGATATTACGATTTCGTATATCCCATCTTTAAGGGGATGTATAAAAAGACGTGTACAATTCTTGTATAATGTTAAAAAATTAACCGTTACTTCGACAGCGTCATTTACAACTAAATTTAATGAATGAGAGAAATGCACGAGGAACAGAAAAAGCTCTAGAATTTATTTTCCTTAAATATACGATTTATATATCCGTTTGTCATAAAAATTTGTCTTTCCACTTTTTTCCCAAGACTACAAATACTCGAGTACAAAGTACAGTAACTGGCAGTTTATTGTAAGTTATTTGTATTGGTTCGCTGTTTTAAAGTTAGAAATTCGGATTACTCGAATTTATAACGTTAAAATCGTTCCTTTGTCTCAAATATCTGTTTGAGTCAGACAAATTACTTTCGCTTTTTCCTTTTCAATAAACTGAATTTTCAAAAGGAAAATTATTCACTTTNCACCCCATGGACAATTGTAAACCAATTGCTTGATGCTGGGCTGAAATCTCGGACTCACATGCAACGTGTTCCCTTAACCAGATTTCATCGCCAACAACGGCTAATGTGGTGTGCTGCTAGACATAATTGGACACTGAATAGCATACAATTGTGTTTAGTGATGAATCCCGATTCTGTTTAGGCCAATGTGATAGTCGGCAGCATGTCCGCCAGCTTGCTGGAGAAAGAGCCCACCCTGCTGTGATTTCAGAATGCCACTCATGTCCAACTCCTGGTGTCATGGTTTGGGGGGCAATCAATTACGACAGCAGGTTGTGTGAAGGCACAATGATCGCCCACCAGTATGTGGACAGGGTGATCCATCCAGTAGTCATACCTTTCATGAACACTACCCAAAACGTTATCTTCCAATGCCCGTCCTCATGTTGCTGTCATCACATGACAGGCCTTGCAAAGTGTCACAATCATGATTTTGCCTGCCCAGTCTCCAGATTTATCAGGCATGGAGACATTCAAGCACTTATTGTTTCAATGCCTGCAAGGATCCAAGAGTGTATCCAAGCTCAAGGTGGCCATACCTCTTACAGAAACATGTACCAAAAAGCGATAAAACGCAAAATTTTATCGCTGTTTGGTACATTTCATTTTGTGTTCATTTCTTCTGGGTATGCCCCTGTACATGTTTACCAAGTTTCGTGAATTTCTATCAATTCCATCTGGGTGTAACACTTTCAATTTCCGCCAGTGTATAATGTGAACTATTGTAAAGGTTAAAAAATTGCTTTTTAATATTCTGATTGTTAACTGACAACAATTACTTTAAGACAGACAAACGTAGCACCAGAAAGACTAATCGTTTTAATATTGAAATACAGTAATTCATGAGTGGAGTAAAGATACAAATTATAATTTCTAGATTATAATTCATATCTGTAAAAATATAAATTATGAAAAAATGTGTTATAATTTTCTGATACACTCACCTGATTGCCATATATGAAATAATTGTTATTACCAAAAGGTATATAACTTTGAATAAATCCTCTTTGAAAACCTGTAAAGAAATATTTCATAATTAATGTTTCTTGTTTATAATATTTTTATAATACAGTATACCTATTTGTGTTAATGTTACAATAAATTATAATTGATCGATCTGCGAGTCTTGTAAAAACATCTAGGAAAAAACTTTAGTAACAGCAAATAAATTCTTGCAAAAGGCTAAAACATCAGTATTTTTCTCTTTAATATGTGGCAATTTCAAGACTTATACAAGTGTATCTTAAATTTCCGAATTTATCAACAGTTGGTTATAGGCTATATAAACGTAATCGCAGGCAGATAGTACACGTTCGCAGTACAAAAATTATGTCTTTTGTTTGTTTTTTTTTGTAGTCTACGATAAGGCAATATATGTACCGTGGTATCATAATTATTATAACGGCCAGATTAACAAACGATAAAACAGAAATGGGCAACCATGCCAGGTACCTTTTTTATTATTCTCGACACTGATACAGCCAGACAGTTTAAAACAAATACTGGCTATTTGTGCAATTTATAACAAATATTTAATAAATAAATACAAATTTTTTTCAGTAACATTTTGATAAATCTCTAAGTTTATGTATATTTATCTGTAGATCTGTTCCTAGAACACTGAAAGATAATTACAAAATTTACAGTNCCGGCGATTGTTCGAATGTATAATAATATAACAAAATATTCGATCTTTCACCGACGTATTTTGTATGTGTCGATATTCACCGGAGAATATCGACATTCTCTAATTTCGGTCTTTCACAGTAACTTATATATATATATATATAACAACACTCAAAGCCCGATTATTATATACAGTATACTACATTGCCAAACGATCGCCTTAATATCGGGCTATTACATGGCTAATTAAATGATTAGAATAAAGTAATTTGTCACTAGAGGTAGGCGTTAGGCGCCATCTCTTAAGTAAATTAATAATTAAAATTAAATAAATAAATTATTAAATTAATTTTAGAACCTTCTGGAATAAAAGAACTGGCCCGGGACGGGGCTTGAACCCGCAACCTCCGCTTGCTAGTTACGCCACCAGGAACCCGAGCTAGTCTTCGCTTCCAGAGGTATATTAGATTAGATATAACCTTACTTGGTTAAATACATCACTGACTGGGGACGACTTCATCGCCCACGACCCCAATGGCACCCAATTCAAATAAATTATATTTCTCGGCAAGAATAAGGTGTTAGTTATATGTATAGTGATTTGCTGAGTACTTTATGATATTATCATAAAAATCTTCATTATATAATATGCAATAAATAAAATCTTTACAAAAAAATGTAAAAGAATTTTCATAAATTCTATTAAAGATACAAGAGTATTTAAGATATTGTTTTGAAATTATGTTTTTATTTGTAGAAAAGTGTAAATTAAAATTTACATGGGATATCACATATAGATAATTATCAATCAATCTTATTTAGGAAACTCAAAACTGGATATCTGATTAATATAACTAATTACATTCTAATGTAAATATAAATTGCTTGAACAGGTTCTACCTTACATTTTTTCAAGTAACATTTCAAAACAAATTATGGGAAGTTAAGAGTGAAAAATATCACAGTAAACTTACAGAACTAATTTGTTCATTTAAAATTTAAGAAATATTAACATTTTTTAAACAAAGTTTAATTATGTTACAAAAACTATAAATATTAATTTAACATATTTTTAAAAGTTTTAGCAATATTGTACATTTTAGGATGTTATATTTAAAGTGTATTTAATTAAAATAGACTGGTGATACTTCAAAGCTAACTTAAATACCCGAGTATGAAAGTAATGAGAAAAATTTATATTTTGCAAGTATTTTTGATTGTATTCAATTTGTAGTTTCAGTGTATTTGACTGTGGTGCAAAATTTGTTAAGAGATAATGACTAGTTGTATACAATAAAAATTAATTGAAAATCTAAATTTTTTTCCATTATTTTCTTAGTTTACTCGAATATTTACAGTGAGTCCAAAGTATCACCAAATATATTTATATATATATATTTTTTAATTAAATCAAAAAATTTTAAGTCTTCACACTGTTTAATAAATTAACATAAAATGCTTTTCTTTTAACATTTTGAGTGTCTTTTGCAGTCCAAATAAATTTATAAAGTTGATCTATAGGAAGCATTGCTAAATTTTTCTTTTGTAATTTTGGCATAATATTTAAATATATCAAAGCAAACAAATTTTAATTATAAATATCACTTGTATTTAAGTACATTGCAATTTGTTGTACATGCAAAGTATTCAATGAAAAGTTTTTCTGTAGCACATATAAAGAATTCATATGCATTCAAATTAAATAATGATCTTTTTTTTTACTTATTTACACAAATAATATTCTGTTTCCATTTCTAAAAAAACTGTTCATTTTGAGACTGTTTTGTTAGGTGTTGGTAAAAGTACTTCACCATCTGATGACGTCACAGTATCGACAATGGCCTTACAGAAAAAACATTCTCGATGACTTAACAGGTGAAGACTGATACAAGCTCTGTTAGGAAAAATATTAATGATATGAGTTAATATTTTATACTTTTATATTTTTAGTTTAACAATCAATTGTTTATTCATACCTGCAAGATTCATGACCGCATGGTTCAAATAAAGCAGATTTACGATTGGCATAACAAATAGTACACAATTCTTCTTCATTTATTATTTTATCTGCCTGTGCCAGAGAAATTGCATGGTGTCGAGATTGTAACAAATGAATTAATTGCTCAACTTTTCTAATTTCTTCCTCGCTGACTTCATTAACTGCAAAAATAATTACACAAATATATAAATACTTTTTATCAAAAACTAATTAAAGTACATTATCCTTTAAAATTTTTAATAAAACAATAATTTATATATTATTTCATTAAAGAAGCAAAAAAGTAGATGCAACTGAAGACTAATTTAAATTTTAAAAACTAAATTATAAATTTTAATACTGATTATTATTATTGAAACAATTTCATTTTCTTTACTTTTAATTATTTTTGAAGAAATAAATGTAAATGGAACTCACAGTTTCTCAAATTAAAAGGACGCTCTTTGGCACGTTTTCCTACAGAAGCAGTTGCCACTTCACCAAGAAGAAAATCTAAACAGGACGGTTGAAAACTTGGTTCTGCCAGAAGTGCTATGATTGCACATTCACGACTAAATTTTAAAACAGATATCAGATTAAACTGTATAATTAAATAAATAAAATTAATTGCAAATATATTCAAATAGATAATTAATTATGCAATTAAAAAATCATTGCTGCTTTTTCAGCTAACCAAGCCTATTATCTATATATATAAAAATGAATGTATGTGTGTCTGTGTGTGTGTGTGTCCTTCATGCATTACCACACCGTTTATCTGATTGCCGTGAAACTTTGGGAAGTTGTTTAATATACTCCAGTGAAGGTTTGTGGCACAGTACGATTGCCATGAAACTTTGGAAAGTTTTTTAATACCCTCCCGCGAAGTACATTTATCCTACGATAGATGGCGCGCGTTTACACGAGCGTTCGAGCACTGTGTGTTGGATCCATTTCAAATTGTGAAGACCATTTTCCCCTTTCAAAAAATATCTCTGTATATGCATTTGTTATTTATGATATTTGTAATAATTTTTGTTTAATCACTTTATTTCAACTTTTTTTTGCTAATTATGTATTCGCTCGAACTTCGTTAAAACCTTAACTGTACCCCGAACAACAACCGAAGTTGTAGGAAGAAATTTGCGTATTTTACCAATCTAGGTATCCCCCTTTTCCAAATTTTAATATCGATTCAAAATAATTTAAAAAGACAAATTACAATAAAATGGTTTATTATCCAACTATCAGAAATTTCACAACGTGCCAAGGAAGAGAGGAAGGAGCAATTAAATAATTAAAATTATAAAGGATTAAAAAATATATATATAAAATTGGGAAATATCGCGCTTCTGACAATCGCTGCAAGTGTATGGGCTAGATTTGGAGAATCCGCGTTTCTCGCATGGACAACTGTATGTGGCCGGCTCACGCGTGGAAAACCTTCCGATTTATTCGTGTATGCACCAGATGGAAAAACAAAAATATCATGTATCCACAAGCACTCCGATAAATAAATAGAATTGAAACGACACTTTGAAATGTTTTCCCGATGAAAATCAATAATAATAATAAGTTTCAATAAATATGATAAAATGTAAATTGAATTTTATCATAACAAGTTTGCTTGAATTTCCTTTCTTCTTCTTATGCGCGATGAGTAAGCTAGTCATCATATAAATCCGGTTATTCTAGCATTTTTGCAAGATTTTTTTTATTTAAACAAGTCATACGAAATCTTTCCGACGTTCAGGTTATACATGCGGGGTTGTCACAACCTGTCTAACACTGATCACTTTTCAAATATTAATAGACCAGTATTTTTTTTTTTTTTGCCCTGGCAACACGGGCTCATCTGCTAGTAATATATAAATATATATTTTTGCCTATTTAAGCCAATTCTAATTATAGAAATTTTTGCAACAGAACATCAAATGTTATTGAACTGAACCACAGCTTACATTTAACTTAAATCAAAATATATTGATATACAAAATTATTCATTCAAATTTAAATTGTTGTATGATTTTATAACAACTTTTCTGTAACTGGATTGGCCTAAAATGTTTTTACATATAATAAATCATTTGGCAACCTGAAAAAGCAGAGTATAATTCAAATTTTACAATATGGTGTCAAGAATTTTTCAATTTAAAGATAAATTAATTATACATATATTAATTTAAGATCTGCTTAAAGTAAAATTAATACAAAATAATATTCAAGTTAAAAAAAATATGCGAATCATTCAAAATGTTTTCTATATTTTTTATCACAGCAAAAATATTGAGAAAATTGTCTATTTTAGAAAGCTAATATTGAGGAATAACTATTTATGAATGCATTTATATCTTGATGGAAGTAAACAAATTGCTTAAGCACACAGTGGACATTACATTCCTTTTTCTATTAATGTCATATGATTAGAAAAAATCAACTTAACATAATACACAGTAAAAAATTACTGTTATATAAATAGATTGTAAGAAAATAAAAATTACAAAATTAAAACATAGTCAAACTGTTCATTATGAAATATATAAGATGTATGAAATAATAATCTACATTGATTTCTCTAGTTTATTAGATACATCTTTAGTATTCTAGTAGCAGTTGTTGTTGTTATCTTTTTTAAGAACTTAACATCACAAAGAATAAACTGAAAAATAAGAATTAAATTGTTTAATTTAACATCACAAAAAGTAATATGCTTTATTAATTACAATAAAAAAATCAAATATTTAAAGTATTAGCATTGACTAATTCATTGGAATTATAGACATTATGCACCATAATATTTATTAAACTTTAAATTAATATTTGTAATTGTAAACATTGTTTTCTTTAATTTCCTATTAATATTTCAAAGTTTACTTTCTTGTTAAGCCCTCTTATTCCAATGTATGTTCAGTTTCTTGCCAGACAAAGAACTTCATATGAAATACTTTTTTCTTGTAATTCTTCCACAATTTTCATAAAATATACAATGGATATTGTGTATTTTAAATACAATATCCATTGTATTTCTGTAATAACCAAACAACTGTGCAATATCCCATTTTTATTTCTAAATGAAACATTGATGAAATATTAAGAAAAATCAAAAGTTACAAGCACTATAGTAGGTTTTTTTCCCATACCTATTATGGGTTTGTCCAGACCTATAATGGGAGTAGCCATATGGTGAAGAATGGATCTTATGTACCTGGATTGACCACCCAAGAAAAATTTCTGAGGTTTTTAAACTGCTCATATTTGATCCTGTGTCTCTCAGAATGATAAGCTGACACCTTAGTCAATAGGTCCCACTATGCTAGTTAGGCTGTCAACAATCATATTTACCATCTGACCTCAAGTAGAAAAAAATACCTGAATGCTGGATGAGCATAGCTGTTTACTTCCACCATTTATTTATAAACATTATTTTTGTGTATAATATATACATGTTTTTTAACTTTTCATTCAGAAATATAAAGTTAGTTTTATAAGGAGTATATTTATATTTCTTAAGAAGTTATTTCTTGATTAAAGTTTCATAATAATCTGTAAAACTTTTTCATCGGCCTTTCTAAAAGTCTTCCTGAATGATATTATTTAAAAGAATTATATTTCAGTTTTATCTTCATAATATTTAGTTTATAAAAGTAAAAGAACAAAACTTATATAAATAGTTTTACCATATTATATTCCAAATTCATAAAATAATTAAGAAAATTTAATATTTTTGTGCATTTTATAATATGCAAATTTTTTCATAAATTTAAAAATTTAATTACATTTACATTTACATTAATTACTGGATAATATAAAAAAATTTTGTTTATATATACATATTTATAATGGATTAAAATAATTATTAGATGAAACATTGTAGGAATTTGAAAAATTTAATAATACAGTGGAACCTTGGTATACGTCTGCTTTAGAATACGTCCAATTCAGAATACGTCCTGTTTGGACGAAACAAATTTTGCTCGGTATACGACTTTTGTTCGGTATACGACTAAATTCAATTATACGCGCCATCTATGAACGAGTAGCACTATCGGTGTACTACACTAGACTAGACGTTCGCGGTGCTACAGTTTATAACTTTCTTAAATTTCTTCTGATTTTAATTTGTAAGTAACATTTTATTATTTTTATTAATCATGAATTGCAAAAGGGCAACAGAAAAATAAAAAAATGACTAGAATCATAATGAAACTGAAAAAAGAGATTGTTGAGAAATATAAAGGTGGCACGCGTGTTTGAGATTTAACGAGATTTAACTGTTGCATTCCGTATTCCGAGAACGACGATATCGACAATCGTGAAAAATAGACATTATTAAATTTGCTAATGTTGCGAAAGGGGTTAAATCAATTTCTAAACAGAGATCGAAGACATTAGATCAAGTTGAGAAATGGCTTTTGCTTTGGATAACTGAAAAACAGTGTGCCGGCGACAGCGTATCGGAAGAAATTATTTGCGAAAAAGTTAAAAGGATACATGCTGATCTCATGAAAAATCAAGCAGAAACTAGCAAGGAAAGCGAGGTGTTTAAAGCCAGCCATTTTTTTACATGAGAATGGATTAATCATTTTTACATTACTTCTTATGGAAAAGGTTGGTTTGATATACGTCCTATTCGGTATAAGTCCAAACACCAGGAACGGAATAAGGTCGTATACCGAGGTTCCACTGTATTTATAAATGATCCTCATAGAAATAGGATTTTTTTCCTAATGAATAGTAATGGAAAATGGTTTAAATTTATTATTATTAATGCTGTTAAAGAATGTCAATAATTTTTGAGTCATTCTAAGTATACATATTATTACCTAGATGGTGAACCTTCCAATATCAAAGATGTCAATATTCCAGTTACAGCTGCTATTATAGGAAAGTGATCTATTGTCTCAAGCCCTGGAATTTCCATACTGACAACAAGATAAAAACAACCAGATCTTGATGTAACCCTATTTAGAACTTGGCATACCAACTATATTAATAATAATTTATGTGTAAGTGAAAACAAATAATAATTTGTCAATTTATCTGAAAATTTTATTACCTGAAAGAGACGAGGTAAAAATATTTCTGAAGAAGGTTTTGAAACATCTGTAAATAATTCTGGCACCAAGTGCACTATCATTTCCAATACCCTAAGTAATGCTAATGCTAAATCAAAACAGGTGGCACATATTTTTAATTGACGTGAATCTATAAAAACTCTTTCAGGTCTATTAGATGCATTTTGAATCTGAAAAGAAAATAATATTTACATAAAACTCTAATTTTATTCTTAGTTGTGTTGTTAGATTTTTCTTGTGAGTTGTGAACACTTCAGCATTACAAAACTATACAGTTTGACAACAGCATTACAATATCATGTACTGAAAGAGAATTTTCAGTTGTAAATAATTAAAAATCATTACTTTAATAACACTCAATAAATAGATAGTTTTATTGCTAACTAATTTCAAACTAAAAAAAAAAATTAAGAAACTAACCAAAAATATCAGTTTATTCTCAAAAAATATAATTAACAGAAAATATATTGCAAAGGGTGTAATTTTATGAGGATTTTTCATAACAATCTGTGAATGATTTCAACTAAATTGTGATAAATGATAGAGCACTTTAAGGAGAATATAATAATAGAATATTAAAATTTTTGACCCTCAGTGGAAATTGAGTAATAAAATAAAGTGATTTTCTTTAACATTATATCTAGGGAGAATTTTTTATTTTCAACAATTTATTGGAACCCCTCTCAACCTAGATAATAAAATGAAACTTGGTTAATGAAACAAAGACAACTAGTAGATGTTTTTAAGTGAGGTGAAGTTTCATGCCTGCAAGAGGAAAGTAAAAAATTTGGAGTTTAGAAAGTTCTAGAATGTTCTAGATGGTTTTGGAATGCTTTTAAATAAAAAATAATAAGTTAATGATAAAAAAGAAACCACTATGTGCAATATGAGAATATTGAGAGATATTTTTAATGTTGAGATTCAAGAAATGTCTGATGATAAACATTCTCTTTGAATGAATTTTTGTAATTCATTGCAACATCTCAATAAAATATATTTCTAATGAAAATCAATTGATGTTAATTCAGTTTCTTTCCTATAACCTACAAAACTTTATTATTTTCAACACTAAATTCACCTTACTCTCTTGCAGATGCATGTCCTCATTTATCTAAAAAAACATCCATTAAAATTGTTTTTATTTCATTAACCAATTTCCATTTATCATCTAGGTTGAAAAAAGTCCAAATAAATTTTTGAAAATAAAATATCCTCCATAGACATAATGTTAAAGAAAATCATTATTTATTTTTTTTCCTCTGAGTCAAAAATTCTAATATTCTATAAATAGTTAGTACTATAAGCTCCTCAAAGTGCTCTATCATTTATCACAGTTTACTCAAAATTGGTCTCACGATGTTATGAAAAATCTTTATGAAATGATATTCTTTGTTATAATTAAAAATTATCTACAAATCAGATTTATTTATATGCTTTTTTTTGAAAAAATAGATTAAGAGAAGAAGAAACTATATATTGTACATAACTCTATAGCAAAATACCAAGAATGACAAACTTTAGTGGCATTCAAGAACACGCAGAAAAAACAGGAAGAGACTAGACTTCCTCTGGCATAATCAACATAAATAATTATTTTAACAAATACATGGAATACATAATGAGATTTTTCTCCAACATAATTTCTACAGACTAAAGTCCATAACAAAATCTTCTCAGTACAATATTAAAATCTTTATAAAACAAATATTTTGTTTCAAAGATCAAATAATAAATTCTAACTACTATTTTTCTTGGATGTACCCCTTGTAATCTGTAAAATATACAATATATTTATGATATAAATAAATGTTACTTAATTTGTTTATTTTAACACTAAATTTTTTTTATTTAATGCAAAAATTAGAAAAATCTTGACTTAATATTAGTATATAATTATTGATATTTAAATTTCTTTACAGCTTACAAAACATACTAAAATAAGGTTAAAAAATAAATAAATTCGAAACATTAAAAGCATATGAAATAAGAAAAAACTGGCTGAAAGATACTGAGGGCCATTGGAGATAGAGCTGAAATTTAAAAAAAATTGAATGATAGAGTAAGTCTAAAAACTGTAGAAAACCTATGGATATTAGATACAAGCTGTCAAGAGAATGTTCTTAATGCAAGTATTGGTCATACACTTCTGATTTGTGTGCAAAATTAACTTCATCTAATAATATTGTTTTTAAAAGCATTTACTTGAGATAAATATTTTCAAAATAAAAGTGAATAAATCAATGCATTGCTGTACTCACAAATACCTAAGAGATTTAATTAAGTTTATCAAAAAACCCATATAAAATTTAAAAAATATCACTTTTACAGTAAAAACGTTTTCATGTTTAATTACTATAAATTGCTTTAATAATCAAATCAGTATCAATTAATTACTGTTTAGATATATAAATGTGCTAACTAGGGTTTCTCATTTCCCGGGAAATTTGCCTCCAGCGGGATTACGGGAAAAATAATTTCTTTTCCCGGGATCCCGGGATGAAATAGTAAAATAGAATTTTATATAAATAAAAAAGATCATACAGGAATATCATAAATTTGAATAATTTAATTTATTTTCTAGTAAGTAACTAAAAGTGTAGGGCCAATCTCACCCATACGGACACGTTAGGCTCAATTAATTTATGTTTTCCTACATTATAAGATGAAAGTAAAATAAAGCGTTTCATTGGGAGTTTTAATGATTACGAAGAAAATACTATTTTACTTCTAAAGATGAAATAAAAAATGAACTAAAGTGCGATGAGTGATATTTACTTTCAGTAAGTCTTCCTGTTCAATGATGCGCAAACACAATATATAGATATTACATGAACTAACAAGTAGAGACTTGTAAAACATAGGTAATAATATGCAGCAAGAAACCTCAAAATTTCTCTCTTAGGTGAGT